>NC_058160.1:5397000-5700817 GCF_020080835.1 Cotesia glomerata
CTCAGTACTTCGTTCAGTAATTTAGTATTGTAAATATTGAAAAAAATTAAACTTACATTTGTTTTTAATTGTTGACTCAAATTATTTTTATAATGAGCTGCCAAAATAATACTTGCCGCATCCCGCCAGTTCTTCATAATTATTAAATTACAAAATATACTTTTGAAGCCACAGCATTAAAAATTTTGCTTTATAAAATTGTAGGTTAAGATAACAGCAAAGATAAAAACGCGAAATCTACTTAAAAAACCAAACTAGATTAAAAAAAAAATTTTAATAAAACAAAATTAAACTTTCAATATTTAAATATCTTTAATAAAATATTTACAATATAAACAAATATTAAATTTGTATTTCGAATGAAAATGGTTGCTATTAAAATATTAAAAACTATTTTTTGGTTTTATCAGAGCCAGTAGCAGCAAGTAATAATTCGTATAGTTGGTAAATTTGTTCATCGCGTAATTTTTCTAAATCATTAACTTCTAAGCTTTTACCCAGCGGCTTCGCAGAAATGGGACCGCGTAAGCCCAGCTGTTTTGCTATCGTTATAGCGTACTCCTAAAAAAAAATATATATTCATTATAAAACTATTGAATTATAATTAAAAAAAAAAAAAAAAAATTAATGACACTATTATTGTATAATAAATACTGTAATCAATAAATATAATTATAATTACCGTCCATTCATTCATAAAAACGTGAGATTCTGCTTCATTGCAATTTTTATGTCTCCGAAATTCGTCACGGACATAAGGAGTACCAAGTGATTGCATTTCAGTCGGCAAACCACGGTGCAATTTTAATATTGTTTTGTACAGAGTTCTTACTCGTTGGACATGCGTTAATGTCATAATACTTAGTGTCAATAAATAAATAAATAACAATTAAAAAAATCAAAATACTGATTAATTATTATTGACAGTAAATGGTCATTAAAATTTATTTTCTATTAAAAATAATTAACAAAAATTGTTTTTTTATTTATTTTACGCAATAAAAAATTTAATTTAAATTTTAAATTTAAATATTCACTATTTTTTCTAGGAAATTGTTTATTATTGCACGAATTTTTTGAACGCGTAGTAGCTAGGTTAGGATCAATGTTTTTGTCCTAGAAAGTGCGCGTAAAATGGAGGAACGTAAAATTGGACTACGTCAGGCGACACAACACGTGGAATAGCCTAAAATTTTTTTAAATTAACAAACGGAATACTGAAACTGAATAGAAACATTCGAAACGTCACAAGCAAATGGGCAAGATGGCACGACAGCAGCAAGGTGACGTTGACGAGTTGTTTGACGTTAAAAACCACTTTTATATTGGAAATTATCAGCAATGTATCAACGAAGCACAAAAAGTCAAGGTAATTATTGTTCACTAATCATTGAGATTTATTTTGTGCTGCTGGTATTGATTTATTGATGGTATTGTTTTGGAAAATTACACTGCAGAGGTCCATGTGTGCCGCATGCTGCTCATTTTTTTTCTGATTAATTTTTTATTATTTTATGTAATATAAGTCAGTATTTTTATTTTTAAGTGTCATTTTTAATTGATGAGGAGTAGTTGTTTTTTGGCTTGTTTTTAGGTGAGTGTTTGTTGAATTGAGTTGAGAATTTTGACTGAGTTATAAGTTCTAGGCTACGTTTCATTATCAGCTAATGATATTGATGATAGCAGACACTTGACAGTTTTTTTTATTATTAATTAAAAATTTACTTTGTTGAAGAAATATTAAAAAACTAAGCACACATTTTATTTTTTTACTTTTTATTTGTTTAAAATGAAAAATGACAAATTTTCAAGTTGAATAATATTTTTTATGAAAATTAAATTAGCCGACATCTCAAAAATTTTTATAACTTGATTTATTAAAAAATTATTTTTAAAAAAATAAAAAAAAAAAAATTTCACATACAGAAGTTTGAAAAATTACGCGTGCAATTTTTTAAAAATATTTGTTGCGTCCAAAAAAAAAATATTATTTTTCTTATTGTCGTTTAAACGAATAAACGCGTAATATATTTTCTCTCGACAGTAAATTTTATTCTGATTTGTGTAATCCCTAAAAATTATTCCGTTTTATTTTTTCTTTAAGAATAATGTCGAAGTTTTAAAGATCCTTTACAACAATAAGCTCCTATACTTTCAATATTACTATTTTACTCAATACTATAAACGTTCCTAACCAAATGAAAGAAGACATTAAAAACTAATTATCCAAATACATTTCTCGAGCCATTAAAATAATCCTAAACAAATAATGAGTAACCCAAGGAAAGAGCATTGGATTTAAGTTTAAATTCTACGGGGTCATAAAATATCCATTAAGAGTCCCAAACTACGGCTCCCTAAAGTTTAAAAGTAATTTGTATAACTAACAATTGTATTTTTAAAGTGACTAAATAATTTTCCTTATTACCTACGACGAATAAGATTTTATCACGACACGATAACTAATTACATAGCTTAACAAAAAGTATCTATAGAAATGGAAAAATTCCAGAACTCTAATATAAATCATCTCCTTATTTTAGAAACAATTTTATAAATAAATTATTTCTTCTATCTAAAAATAATAATCACAAAAATCCAATAAACAACACGATCCCGGTCTATAGGCTGAAAAGCTTGGGCCGAAAACAAATTAATTTATTTAGTCCATCATATGGACATAACATATTATTTTAGTCTTAATTAGTCTTAACATTTGATAGTTTTCTTAGTTTTTTTTTTAGTAAAAAAAATTACAACAAACTACTTATTTATAAAAATGTAATGAAAATAATAAATTTAAATATTTCATAATTATTTATAATTTCAGCTCTATTTATTTTCATAATTAGAGTTAATAATCAGCTGATTTTTTTAGTCTATGTGACAGTAGAAAAAAAAATTTTTTTTTTAATTTTGATAAAATATAAAAAAATTTCGGTGTACTTTCATAAAATTTTTTTTAAATATTGAAATTGTTATGAAATAAAAAAAATGAAGTTAGTAGACATCTAATCAATTTTTTGATTTTTATAACAATTAAATTATTATGAAAAAAATATAATATAAGATTTCACATGCAGAAATAAAAAAAATTTGTAGATAAAAATTTCTTTTTAATACTTCTTTTGAAACAGTTAATTTCTTGAAAAATTTACAAAAATTTTCAGATATCTGCTGATTTCAGTGTCATAAAAAAATTGTCAGAGTTCTTTACTTTAAGACTTAATCATTAAAAATAAAAAAATTTTATTTAAACTATTCTAATTTAAATGTATTTAGATTATTTCACTTTCCAAGCGGCACAAATTTTTTTTTGTTTGTTTTATTGAATTTAAGTTGACAATTATTAATTTGTCAACTTCTTGTTGAGTAAAATCTATGAAAAAGTCAACATTTTTTTTGGGACGCTTGGGTTAGTAAAAAATTCAACAAAATAATTTAAAATAAAATTTTCATATTCCAGCCAACGACAGTAGATGTTGCATTGGAGCGAGATGTTTTTCTCTACCGCGCTTACATAGCACAGCGAAAATTTCGCGTAGTTTTGGATGAAATTAATGAATCTTCACCAGCAGAATTGAAACCATTTAAAATACTGGCCGAGTACTTTGCGTCTCCTAACAGGCGTGAAACAATACTAGCTGAGCTGGACCGCGCTACTGGCTACTCTATTATTGATAACAATAATTTGATGATAGTAGCAGCTACTATTTACTACCATGAGAAGAATTTAGAGTCCGCGTTACGAGTGTTGCAGAACGCTAATAATCTTGAATGCATGGCTCTGACACTGCAGATTTACTTGAAAATGGACCGTCTGGATCTGGCAAAAAAAGAGCTAAAAGCCATGCAAGATAAGGACGATGATGCTACCTTGACACAGTTGGCACAGGCTTGGATTAATATTAATAGTGGTGGTGATAAGTTGCAAGAAGCCTACTATATCTTCCAGGTAAATATATATTATTTCAGTTCATTTAATTTATGTAGCAGAGATAAATTTAATAGAATTTTTTTTTACTGATGAGATTAATCATATTGGTTTTAATTTATTCAGTAAAAAATGAAAATCATCTATATTATTAAGAGAATAAGAAAAATTTTGTGTCCAGGATAGTCATATGATAAAATCGGTTTTTTTTTTAGTGAAATTTAATGTCATTATAAAGGTCTTGACTTGAATTTGTGCCTTTTCAAGGTTTCATATGATTTTCACCGATAGTCAATTTATTATGATTTAAGTATTTAGGCTGCTTTCGAAAATTCTCTATCTCTAGATACATAATTAAGAAATTACCTTATATCTTTAAAAATGTCAATTATTAAGAAATTACCTTTTATTTTGAGAAATATTGAAATTTTTAAAGATATAAACTCATCCCGATGTTACACTCATCGAGACCTTTCATTTGAGTACCCACGTCAATTTTTCATATATTTTATATATTTATATATTCCACAAATACCATATATATAAAATATATAAAAAATGCCATGTGGGTACTTAAATTAAAGGTTTCAATGAGTGTAACATCGGGATGAGCTTATATCTTTAAAAATGTAAATTATTAAGAAATTACCTTTTATTTTGAGAAATATTGACATTTTTAAAGATATAAGCTCATCCCGATGTTACACTCATCGAGACCTTTCATTTGAGTACCCACATCAACTTTTTCATATATTTATATATATTACATATATGTATATATGAAAAATATATCAAAATGCATGTGGGTACTTAAATGAAAGCTCTTGATGAGTGTAACATCGGGGTGAGTTTATATCTTTAAAAACGTCAATATTTAAGAAAGTACCGTGCAATTTAACAAAAGTTATTATTTAATAAAGCAAAATTTTATTTACTTATATTTCACAAGTCACGACAATCACATAGTGACTGCAAGATTGCTAGTTTAAATTAACTGATGAAGATTATTTAACATTGGATATTTTTTATTTTAAAAATTGTATTAAAAATAATCGTATAATTAATTGTTTTAATAAAGAAGCTATAATTAAATTTTCAACAAAAGTTGAATCAAAATTGGATATCTTAATTATTTTAATAAAAAGAATTACTAAATTAAGAAGAGAATAATTTTTTTTTTTTGATAAAATTGTAATTTTACAAATAAAAAATGTTGATCGATAAAAAATGCTGCAATAAAATAAAAATTTGCTGAAAATTTTTTTAAACCCCAGTGGTATAATCCCTAGTCGGCTTGGTGCCAGGTTCATTAATATTCACTAGATCTTACCAAAAAAATATTATGCAGAATTTTTTTTCCGAGGGTTGAATTTTAATTTTATCAGAAAAAAAAAATTACATTTTAATTATTTTAATTTTTTTATTGATCTAATTAATGATTGAGAATTGTTTAATTTATTTTTAAAGTTTATTACTAACAAAATTTTTTTATCTTCCAAGCTTTAAAAATTTGTTTCTTTGCAAAGCAGAAAATTATTAAAAAAATAAATATTTATCAAAAGTTAAAAAATAATAATTTTTTATTTTAAATTTCAGGAAATGATTGATAAATATTCCAGTACAAGTATGTTACTAAACGGACAAGCAACCTGTTTTATTGGTCAAGCTAAATACGAGGAAGCTGAAAGTGCATTGCAAGAATCTCTCGACAAAGACAGTAACAACCCTGACACCCTGATAAACATGATTGTACTTGCACAACACATGGGAAAACCACCAGAGGTTGCTAATCGTTATTTAAGTCAACTGAAGGATTCGAACCTAGACCATCCTTTCGTGAAAGAATATTTACAAAAAGAAGCTGAGTTCCAAAGGCTTTGTAGTCAGTACTCATTATCAGCTTGAATTTTATACTACCAATTTCTTTTTATATTGTTATAATTAATTACAAATTACTTAATAATACAGATTGAATTTTACTATCATGAAGCATTTAATGATAACTTTAAATTTAAATTATCAAAATTTAAAAAACGAGACAAGAATTACATATAAAGACATTGCTGCCATTTTGTAATCAATTTTCAATAGAAGAAAATTATAATTAATATATACATGGATACATTTGTCAATTTTTTTTAAATATATTTAGATAGAAATTTGATAATGGTTTAACTATAGCTTGGATGTAACTGTTAGGTAGAGAGTTTAAATGCAGGTAATGAGTACTGACTTTTGAAGATTTCATTGAAGTAGAATATTTAATAAAATAAAAAATGAATTTAATTGGTGAATAAATAATGTAGATTTTTAAATATTTAGTTACATTAATAAATAATAATTATATTTATAAAATTAATTTCAATTTATAAACTTGGTTTTCTTTATTTTTTTTTACATTCTACTGGAAGTTAATCAGGGTAATTTTTTAAATTATATATTATTTAAACATCTAATTACATGCACGGGTTGAATTTATTTTTTTAATGTTTCTTAAATTATTAATATAATTAATAATATCAGATTTAGTGAATGAATTTAAAGAGAAAAGAAAAGTATTATGTAAAGTTTGCTCCTAATAAAGACAATATGAAAGTTCATTAATTTAATTTGCGTGTGATTTTTTTTTTTTTTTAGTATATTGTTTATTGTTACTGCGATAACTTAGTAATTAGTCAGTGACAAGTTAGTGATTAGATGATAGATTTTCGACTTGTAATATTTTTAATAGTTTTTGATCATATATTTACAAATATATAAACCATACATACGATTTTTAACTTCTCGATATGAAAATCAATGATTTTAAAAAAGTCGGGAAGTTATTAGTTTCATCCCGGTTTCCGAATTGATGTATGTAAAATGTTTTTTTTGGAATAACTTTCAAACAGATGTTACGATCAATTCCAAAATCTAATCAGCTCTTAAACTCAAAAAACGATTTCGATTGCTGCAAACCGTATTAAAATCAGTTAATTAACGAAAAATTTCCAAAAAAGTGTTTTTTTGCATAGCTTCAAAATTTTACGTCTAATCGTTTGGTAGATAATAATCTTTTTACCCCACGAAAAAAAACTTATAATTAGAATATTAAAAAAATATATTTCATTTTATATACAAAATATAGGTGAACTATATTCAAAATATACTTGCATCTATTTCAAGTATAATTCAAATGTAAGCAAATTATATTCGGTTTACTGAACTTTTTACCGTTTTTGATGTATGAGAAGTATATTTCAATTAAAAGTAAAATATATTATTAATATATTTATATTATATAATAAATATAAGCTATGAAATATAACCGGAACACCTCAAAACTTCGAAAAATATAATATCTTGAACGTTTGGAACCCGTACATAGCGGGAAATTTCACGAATGGCCTGCAGGGTCAACTATTTATCAGATATTTTTTTATTCAAAATTTTTAGATTGACAGTTAATGAAGATTGTTCAATTTTCTGGTATCAGAAGAAAGTTGAAAAGTTTTCACTATGTATTCATAATATACACGGAAAAAAGTAAACTGTAATAAATAACAGTCGATTTATAATAAGTAATGATTAACTGCTAAAAATTACCATTTGAAACAGTAAAATCGTGATTTTACTATTCACTTTATAATATTTACCATTTAAACGTTACAATTTACTCTTTACATGGAAGAAAATACTATTTCAAACAGTAATATTCGCTATGTAAATGTCTAAAATGTTAAAGTATAATAATTAAGAATTCAGACTTTGATATTTATGATTTCGTACCTAAAAAATGATCTTATGATATGTAAAAAGTATAAAATAAAGTTAGTTAATTTCTAATACAAGCAACGTCAATATTTACAAAGTAAAATGATAAATTTTAAACGCAACGCTAAAAATCAAACTGTAATTATTGACTTGCTTGAACTGGTAAAATGTATATTTTAAAAGTATAATTTTTACTGTTTTAAATGTTAAATTTTCCCAGAGTGAGACTCCCTTATTCTCTTTCATCTGAGTTCTCCTTCTCCTCATAATATGGACTATATATTGAAATGGCAATTTTTACTATTTGAAACTGTAATTTTTTAAGATGAAAGAGTCGTTATTTACTATAGTGACAGTTACTAATCACTTATTTTGGATATTAAATTATAAATTGTGGCTTTTATACTTTCTACATTAAGTTCTGTAATATTTATATTTTTGCCACCCCGATGCCCGCTTTACTGTTTGAAACTATAAAAATTAATCGGAATCCGAGTGAATATTACAGTTTACTTTTTTCCGTGTACATATAGCTCATGGAAAGCATACGGTGATGTTGATGCGAGTTCCATGATTTTTGTTCACCTAAAAAGTGCTCAACGCGCCTAAAGACATTTTCACTTAAAAAAAAAAAAAAATAATAAATAAATGAAAGCAGAAGGATACTTGTATTTGTACGTAAAAGAATTATACAGAACCCTTGAATTAACGCTGCGTGAATATAGATCCCTTATATTCAGGTGGTGACAATTTATCAAGAGTGTTTTATGTTTAAAGAGCCAGTAATAAATCATAAACAGAAAAAATAAGAATATTCAATTTTTATAAATTAAAAGAGTTTGACTAAAGCAAAAATTATTATGATACATGAAGACACTAAAATTTTGAGCAGTATAACTAGACACTAATTTTATGAATTATGCAATAAATCTTATTAGTCTGAAACTGTTCACCTTTACAGTTAGTTCATTTATTAATTCATATTAAAAAACCGTATTTTATTTTATTTAAAAAGAAATAATAAATATTATAACATTATTATAAACTATTTTAAAAAAGTATTATAAAAGCACTATCAGTGATTCGTCAATAGAAAAAAAAAAATGTCAAAACTTTAGTCTGTCCGCGTTTTTTATTTTACTCTTAAACCATTTTTTTGGTCACAAAAAATAATCACGAAAAATTCTACGTAAAAAAGATTTAATTCTAACAAAAATAAATTTTTTATAGATAGCTTAAATTTTTCATTGATAATTATAAATTAATAAATTAAGTCATATTGGATGTTCACTAAAAAAAACTACAAACACAAAAAATATTCGCTAACATTTAATTAAAAATTAAAAAAATAATAATTGTTAAGTTATTATATTGACAAATACCTCCATAAAATAAATTTGAAAACAATTTCTATTCGTTTGTACTAATGATCTCATCTAATGCCGAAAGTGTTATCCTAGAGTATATACTACTTAATTTTGTAATCAACCTTAGGTAAGTAATTATATATTTATTATATAATTATATATTAATTATATATTATATATTTCATCCGCCTAAAAGTTTTTATCATTATCAGTATTATTTTATCATGAACCAAAGTCATGAGTAAGTGTATTTTTCCACAATAATCAATTTTCAAATTAAAAAAAGGTTTCTTCATTCTCCGCTACTTAATGGATTTTTTAATTATCTATTTCCTAGAAAAGGATTTTTTTCGAAATTTTCATTTGTTTAAAAGAAAAACATAAAACTACAATAGCTTTATAATCATGAGTACAACAAGGATAGTATCGTTTCTCGCAGTGAGCGCGATGCGAGAAAAAAAAAGAATTGGCTGTTAATGTGATTCAAAAATCTAGAATAAATATTTTACTTCAAATATTTTTTTTTTTTTTAATTGAAGTTGAACATGATCAAGAAACTGAAAATAGAAAAAAAAATTTATTAATTTGTTCACAGGATATTTTTGGACTCTAAGTATTATTCAGTGATTTATTTTATTATTATACAACATTTCATTTTTTTCAGAACTTTAATCAAGTATTATAATAGAAAAACAATAATTATCTTTAAAATTACAACATATTATTAATTTAAAAATTTACGAAACTCATTTTAACTTTTAAAATCAATAATATATTGTAATTTTAAAGTTAATTATTGTATTTCTGTTACAATACTTGATAAAATTTTAAAAAGAACGAAACTTTGTACAAAAATGAAATCAATCTTTGAATAGTACGTGGAGTCAAAATATATTCTGTAAGCAAATTCATAAGTTTAAAATAATGAACATGAACCGATGTTATGCATTAAAAAAAATAAAAAATCTTTCAATATTTTGTTGCTTGATGACGAACTTATTTATTTCTCAAAATTTATTTTAATAAAACATTTTACAACTTTCATTTCAAATCTTACTTATCCACGCCTTCGAGTTGATCTGATGAAGAGATAACCCAAAGGGACTAATAGCTTCCACAGTATTTAAAGAAGCTACCGAAGCACACCACAGACATTCTTTCAAAAAGAAGACAGACTGCTAGTCAAAAAGTTTTAAACAACCAAAAAATTACCAGTTCATAAATATGGAAAGTTTTAAAATAAACTTAGCGTTGATATTCTTCTTTATTGCATTTGCCAGCGCAATAAACAAACCAGATGTAAGTAAAATTTTTTAAACTACACTGAGAAAAAAAAATTCTTTTACTCAATTAACAATTTCTTGGTTCAAGAAATTCGATGACGATCAAATATTCTATTATTATTAATTATTAATTTCTGAAGAGAAGAGCATTAATATTTATCTTTGGATAATAGATAAACAAGAGAATAGCTTTATTTAAATTAAGTAAAAATTATTTCAATCAATTTAACAAGTTCTTGAGCTAAGAATATATATTCTTGAAAATTTTCAAGAACATGAATTCTTGTATAGAAAATTTTCTTAATAAAAGTATTTTTTTTCTCAGTGTACATTGTATAATTACCATAAATTTTTATAAAAAATAAAATAATAATAAATATAATTAATTAATTATAGCCTGAAGAATACAGATTTTCCTACATATGTTACGAAAACTCAGTGGTAGTTTCTTTTGAACAGCAATTACCCTACGAAGTTCATCTGTACACAGTATCTTCAGACAAAAACGAGTCTGAATGCTCGAGAATTTTCACTCCAAATGAACCAGCGGTAAAGGAATTAAACTTCAAATCCTGTTCATACGCTGCCCGAAAATTCCAAGTATATGTTGACGAACAATACGGCAGATCTTTAAAGCAACATTTCTTCTTAGTTAATTGTCAAGTTCCAGAATTTCAAAGAGAAATTTCTATTTGGAAGAAATTGTTGCAAATGTTTAAATTATATAAAAAATAATAAGTAAAACCCTTCAATTGTTTGTTATAAAACTATATGAACTGTAATTATTTTTCATAATAAAAATATTATTATTTTATTTGAGCTCTGTTTGTTCTAATATTAGTTATTAATGACTGTTACTCGCCTGCTCCGCTGGGCGCTATATAAAATTGCATTTTTAGATCTAAACTTGAAATTTAATTAGAGTATTGTTTTGACTGCACAGATTCTAAATTCTATCGAATTGGCATGTACCTTTTATCCATTTAATTACTCTAGCTAATATTCATTGTAACTTTCAATGTGCAATTATTATAGCATTCCCGTGTATTTCTCACAAAAATGAATAATACACTGATAGAAGGATTTATTTGTATTAAAAAAATATTTGTTAATAGTTAACAAATCATTTATTAGAGACCATTTTTTAGTATCAAAAAAATATTTCTTAGTATTTAAAATGATTTGTTTGTATTTAATAAATCTGATATTCATTTATTAAATATTAATAAATCTTTTTAAATACTAAGAAATATTTGTTAAGGACTAAAAAGTGGTCTCTAATAAATGATTTGTTAAATATTAACAAATATTTTTAACTATAAACAAATCCTTTTATCAGTGTAATTGAAATAAAAAAAAAAAATTTGTAATGAGCATTGAAAGTTTCAGTTAAAGAAATTGCAGGTCTCATAAGTGAAAAAATCTTATTAGTATGTAAACGTAACTTATAGAATTAATAAATTTATTTTAAACAAATGATAATTGAATAGAATAAATTTAGTTACAATAAAAATTCATTATTTATAAGTCAAAAAATATAGGTCTCGGATAAGTAATCACCAATAGATCATATAATGTTACCGAAATAATTATTTCTTGGATCAATTACTGAAAAATATAGTCCAGAAAATTGTTTCAAATTTAGAGACTGATCTTATCAGCCGTTTTTGATAAATTTTGCTCACCGACTTTGAAAAGACTATTTTGAGGAAAAAGCGTTTAAAGTTTTTGATCTCGCCCCCATTTGTATAAAAAATGCCCTAATGATTTACAAATATTTGTATTTGTTTTGAATATATTCCGGAACATATGGGCATGCGTTCACTTGTGTCTAGTTTTACTCAAAATTTATTTCTGGTCTATAGACTGGTCTATCGTATATATACTGAATATATTCAGGTACACAGAAAAAAAAATTTACTTGAACCAAGTAAATAATTTTAAAGAATTTCATCTTCTTAATTTGAGTAGAAAAATTCTTAAACTAAGAATTTTTCTCTTGAATCAAGTTAATTTTTTTTTCAGTGTAATCACCAACATATCATAAACTAAAACCTTCTCCGAAACATGCTACATCTTATGGTATAAGTATTATTCCGATCGGTTCAGTAATTTTCGCAGTATAACCGAACAAAAAAATCGGCTCTCCATTTGTTAGTATAGATAAATAAGTTTATTTCTTAATCCTATTTTTACTTAAAAAAGTAAATTACTTAAGTACTTATTTTAAATTACTTAAGTACGTATTTTTACTTAAGGACTTACTTATGATAACTATCAATCTTAAACGAAAATTTAATTACGAAATCAGTATTACTCATTCAAAACATTTATTATTATTCCTAAAAAAAATTTTCCAAGAATTATAATTATAGTTTTCCACGCCCTTTAATTTTTTCTTGCGTTATAAGCCAATCACTTTCTAAAGGAAGATATACGACTTTTCCTACTCATCCACCAAGATGGTATAAAACCAAGGAATTTCCAATATCCAAATCACTTTTAATCTTCCCTTGATCGAATAAACTTCGTTAACCAAAAAGCAACATAAATTACCATGGAGTGCCAAAAGACAACTTTGGCTTTGATTTTGTGTCTCTTTGCTGTCGCTGTTGTAGGAATTCTAGGAGCTCCTGCAGACGTAAGTAAATTAACATTTTTATATTTTATATTAAATATTTATTAGCATCAGTTAATATAAATAATAATTGATTTATTACTTATTACTTTTCAGTTCCAGGACGACAGATTCACCACCAAGTGCTTAAATGAGTCAGTCCTAGTTTCTTTCGAGCAACTATTTTACGACCTTCGTATGTATACTGCTGAATCGGAACCTGGTGACTTTAATTCCGATTGTTCAAGAACTTTCACACCAAACGAACCAGCTGTAAAGGAGTTCAACTTTAAGAAATGCAGCTATGGATCCAGGAAGATGAAGGTCTACGTTGATGAAATTTATGAAGGAAAAGTATTCAACACACCGGTTGTTAAAATTGACTGCGAAACTACTCTCGGCGATGCTGTGGGAAGTGTAATCGGTGCTTATATTGATATATTTTCTCATTAACCAATCGTGCTATAAATATGTTTCATAATTATTATTTTGCGACGTATAATAATTATTGTCGCTTTTATATGAATGCTGAGTGTTTTATCTATTTGAATTGTGTTCTAATTGAATTAATAGTTTTAATAATCAATCAAAGCTATGCCAATTTTACAAAATATCATAAATTACATTTTTATGTTCAATAAAATTATCTTTTTATTTTTATAAAATTAAAAATGTTTTTTTTTATTTTTTTTAATATTAGTTGCCAATAGTTGTAATTATTTATTCATAGATTATAAAAGAAAATAGATAATTAACAGAATTAAAATTTAAAATATTGTACACATATTTTATCATGTAAATATAAATTAAAATGTAATTACATTCACAAGAATTCTGGGAAGTATATATTAGAGTTCAGTTACAGCTAAGACTTAGTGAAGTAATATAGATAAATTTTTAAAATCTACTTATAGCTATCATGTGATTGAAATTTACTTAGAAATATTTTATATAGTTTTAAAGCCGATTATTACAATATTAAAATTATATTCTTCAATTTATTGATTTATTGCCAGAATTTTATTATTATAATAACATTAAATTTATATCCGACTGATAAAAAAAAATAATGCGACCTTTTTCTGCTTATTCTTGTAAATTCAGTGTCCTTAAATTCTTATGAAGGAAATAATAAGAGATATAATATTAATGATACTGAAATTGTTATCATTTTCTGAATGTAAAGGCTAATACGCTTCAAGCATCTCATCATACTATAGTAATTTAAAAAAAATTTTTGTAATTACAGAAAAATTACTCTACAATAAACTCTAAATGTCTTTAAGCATTTTCAAGTATTGAATAAATTTATTCTAACATAATATGATTTTTTGCCGAATAGTTTTTTTTGCATAAGTGCAAAAAGAAGAATATAATGAATGGATACCATAAATTATTGGTTTTCCGAACATCAGAACAAGTAATATTCTTAAATATTTATATTCAACCCAGATAACCATTATAACTACCAACAACCTAGTTTACCATGGACATGGACTTGTAATCGATTCTTTTCTTTTGCTTAATATTTAGCGTTCCGGTAGCTGTTTACGCCAAGTACAAGTTCACATGTTAAGCCGTGCGCAAGCACTATAAGTAGAACTAGAAATAGTTGTTCTTCAGTCGTCTATAAGCTACGCTCATATTTACAGAAATGAATTTTGTTACACATTTTCATCTAAATTTTTACAGTTTAAAAATTTTTAACAAATATAATTATAAAAAATAAAATCACAACGTAAAGGTTTTGAAAAATTAAGTTATGAGCTAGTAGTAGCTTCTTCTTCTTCTTCTTCTTCTTCTTTTTCTTCTTCTGTTTGTGGCTTACTTCAATAGTTAGAATTACCTCTATGGTAAGTCCAGTTTGATTTTTTTATTTAAATAGTATATTACACACCTAGGGAAGTAAAGTAAGAAATGTCTCAGATCACATGTTTGTTGACCTCGGCTTCGCCTCGGCCAACAATTACATGTGATCTGAGACATTTCTTACTTTACTTCCCTAGGTGTGTAATATACTATTGTGCCACAAGGGACGAAAGTACTACATTCTGTCCCGCGTGTGTGATTGCCACCCGAGCCGAAGGCGAGGGTGGCAAACACGCGGGTGAGGATGTAGTACTTTCGTCCCGTGTCACACATACTATTTTTTCTCCTGCCAAGCCGAAAGTTCGCGAATCTTTTAATGCAATAGCATCGTAGGTAATCATGGAAGGGGTCCAGGGGCGAAGCCCCGGCGGGGGGCTGGGGGGGGGGGGGGCGGAATACAATTTAAAATTATTATTTAAGTAAAGATATTAAAAAAAATAATAAGTGTTATGAAAATAACAGAATAATTTTTATTATAACTTTAAATAATCATTTTGATAAATATTAATAGTAATTATAAGCATTCATTTAATAATAATTATGGATAATCTTAATGATAATATTAGATGATAATTTTAATATAAGAATAATTTTAGTGACTTAATTTAAAATTATCATAACTAATAATTTAAAATTATTATTTAAGTAAAGATATTAATAGTATATTACACATCTAGGGCAGTAAAATAAGAAATGTCTCGGATCACATGTAATTGTTGTCCGAGGCGAAGCCGAGGTCAATAAACATGTGATCTGAGGCTTTCTTATTTACTTCCCGTGGAGTGTATACTATTTTTTTGCTCGACGAAGGCAGAAAGCGGCACTTTCGTTTAGCGTAGCGGGCCGAAAGTTGACGCTTTCTGCCCGTCGAGCAAAAAAAAAAATTAATTTTGTGTTATAACTTCAAATATTCATATTGATAAATATTAATAGTAATTATAAGTATTCATTTCATAATAATTATGGATAATCTTAATAATAATATTAGATGATAATTTTAATATAAGAATAATTCTAGTGACTTGGTGATTTAACATATTTTATGTAAATCAACCTTTTTTGGTACAATATGATAATTTTTGAAATTTTCAAACTATAACATTATCACTAAATTATCACTAAACATCATCATAAATCACATTATCACTAAATTACATTATTTTTATTATAATTATAGTATATTGCACTAATGACGCAACATGAAGTGCTGACGGAAAAAGTATGTGTTAAAGAGAAGAACGTACAATGCGTGAGAGCCGATTTAGGCACTATTGCGCGTGCGCGTTCATTTATTCCGAGGATAGAAACTGCTGCTTTATTCCGGCTGCAAGCGGAAGGTATTTGAACTTTCGGCTTAGGCAGGAGAATAGTATATTACACACCTAGGGAAGTAAAGTAAGAAATGTCTCAGATCACATGTAATTGGCCGAGGCGAAGCCGAGGTTGACAAACATGTGATCTGAGGCTTTCTTATTTACTTCCCGTGGAGTGTATACTATTTTTTTGCTCGACGAAGGCGGAAAGCGGCAACTTTGTTTAGCGCAGCGGGACGAAAGTTGCCACTTTCCGCCCGGAGGGCAAAAAAAAATATTTAGTTACATAGTATTTACATTACAATCGTTCATATTTTAAATACTTTAAAAAATTTTCATTTAAAATAATTCTACACTGAAGTTTGAAAAGTTATCTTAATTCCTAGGCTTGTCATCTTCTATCACTTTTTTTTTTATAATTCAAATATTCCTTTAATTTTTTTTTTTTTAACTCCGCTTTTCAGACTTCTGTCTCGATGGGGGTCCGGCCGAGACCGGAGGGGGACTCCAGGCTGATTGGTACATTAAGTTTGGCAGAATAAGTTTGGCGGTATTACATACTTTTTCAGCCTGGAGAATAATGCGGCGATGGGCTGACTTTGGGGGAACTGCACGCATTTGCCTGTGCCTCACCGGTAGCACAGGGCTTGGGGAAACCATCGAAAAACCCAAGCCTGTACAGCCCGGCGTGAGTTACGAGCACCGATGTTCACTGAAAATTAAATTTCAGCTCACACCGGGATTCGAACCCACGCCTCACCAGTCCCAAGCAAGCATGACAAGCGTTGTACCGCTTAGCCATGGGACTGGCTTCCTTTAAGTAATTTAAAAGAAATTGGCTTCGTTTTTCGGAAAGTATGTATAGAACGTATGTTGATAAAAAAGTTAACTAATTATAATGATTAATTGTGAAATTTCCAAAATGGTTTACATGATTTGGTATGATTAAAAAATTACTCATTTTCAAGCATTTTGTTTAATCAGGGATTGTTTCAAGAGAAAAAATCTTTAATCAAGATTACAATTTTGAATAAAATAATTACCTTGAGTCAAAAAGTTAATTTTTTTATCAGTGTATTAATAATTTTTTCAAGCTCTTTTGAAAGCGTAAGCTGTTGGAAAAAATTATCTTAAAAAATTTTTTTGTCTTAAAAAAAATCATTGAAATTAATAAAAATATTTTCAATATTACTCAATTGAAATATTTTTTCTAATCAAAATATTTTTTATTTTCTATGAATAATAATTTTTTCAGGTAGGATTAAAGACAAGAAGAAACAATTGATTATAAATGTTCATACATGGCAAAAATCTTATATATTACTCATTTTACCAACTAACTATATTAGCCTTTTTTAATTTAGATCAAAACTACTGTTTAATTGAATTTTAATTTTTTTTTTCAGTTAAAAACATCTCAATTAAGTAATAACAAAATGACAAATAAAGTTATACTATTTATTTTTATTGAAATATTTACAAACTTTTGGGCTTCGGTATTTACTATGAGTATCAGTGACTCAATCAACAAGTGCGCTGAATTTAGACAGAGAGTAAGATGTTAACCATTTTATAAAAACATAAAACTTTCCAAAAATAAATCAGTTATTTGTTTTTTTTACTAATAATAAATTAATTATCTTTAAGTGCAATCCAAATTCTCAACAACCTTGCTGTAAACCAAACGAAGTATGCGTGAACAAAGTTCGGGATCAACTTGATACTTTTAACTTTATATGTCTTAAAAAAGGTATTAATTAATTAGTTCATCAATTTTGGATAAAAATTTTATTTTAATTTTAAATTACAGGTGTGTTGGACAATTCTTGTAAAAGATCGCTGGACTGCGAAGCAATAATCGGAGCAAAATGCTCGGAAAATGGACACTGTGTATGCAAGAAACAAACTGCGGAGTACAATGAAACAATTTGCTTACATTATTCATCAACTAACCTCCTAATTGGTGAACTTATGGACAATTACTATTATTTTAATGAAGTATATTATTTGAAAAATAATTATTCATCCAAAACTGGGTGTCAAAGAGTATCAAGTAAGTTTTATTCAGAAATTTTGAAATTTTTTTTTAAAAAATATCATTTTTTCAGACACCAATTATGGCGAATCTTGTAGTACTGATCTACAATGCTTGGAAAAGAATCATAAGAATCTTAAATGCATCAATCGAGAATGTAGATGTCCTAATGGTACCCAATTTATTTTGGACTTATTGGCTTGTAAAAGTAGCTTGCGTGGTGAGTTATTTAAATTATTTTTTCTTTAAAATATCACCGTTCAAAATTTTAAAAAAAGTTATCAAGATTTTATGGGATGAAAAAAATTAGAATTGTAGTTTTTTTTAAGTTCTACACAGAAAAAAAATTTACTTGGATCAAATAATTTTGCTTAGAGTAGAAAAATTCTTAAACTAAGAAATTATAAGTTAAGTAAATTTTACTTAATTCAAGATAATTAAACTCTTTAAAATTATTTTTTTGCATCCGAAATTTTTTTCTTAATTCAAATTAATTTTTTTTAGTGTAAAGTTTATTTAAGGCGGCAGAAATATTAGATTGATAATTTTTAAATTAAATTTTGAAATTTGTAATTTCATTTTTATTTATTTATTTAAAGTTGCGTCAACCTTTTGGGTCCTTAATAGCAACTGGTATTTTTTTTGTTTCTTTAAAATTTATAGACAAATTTAAAGAGCCATTTTCTCTAGAATTTTATTTAAATTATCTGGTTTGGTATAAAAAATTTTCAAAATAGGATTATTGAACAGTTTTTTTAAAAAAATTTAGTCATAGCCCTACATAAGGCAGTATCACTGCGAAAATATAATTTAATCATAAATTGTTTTAACCAAAACTACAATATTTTTCTATTTGGTAGGTGTCGGTAAATCATGTTTATTCAACAGAAAGTGTTTAGTTGAAAATTCATACTGTAATCGCTTTGGAATTTGTAAATGTAAAAACAATTATTATTACACTGCTGCGGATAAATGTGAACTATTAAGTGAGTATAATTATATTTTGTTTCTAAGTTGATTAAATATCATATGTAATTTTTTTAACCATCCATAAAAAATTTATTACACGTTTTAGATTCGAGATACAACTGCAGTAAAAACAATGCGAATTCACTTACAGATAACAAGACTTTTTATAAACCAGCGCAAAGTAAATTTTAAACTTCCATTTAACATTTGTATGAAAAATTTTTTTTAACTACTCACATAATAATTGTTTTTTTGTTAACAACAGAACCAAATGATCCGTGTTTCAGTAATACGGATTGTAAGAACGTCAAATATACTTCCTGTCAATCGAAGGTCTGTAAATGTTTGAAAAATTTTTATGTATCTGAAAGAACTGGAAATTGCACGCGTTATGCAAAACGTAAGATTATATCATTTATATGATAAATTTGTACTTTTCAAAAAAATTTAAGTAAAATGTGATTTCAGAACCTAACGATTGGTGCATTGAAGAGAAAGGTTGTTGGAGAGTCGACAATTCTAAATGCAAATTGGGAAAATGTCAATGCAAGGACAATTTTCCTTTTAATCCATCCACGAAAAAATGCGAACTAAGTAAGTATTCTGATGATTTTGTAGTTTTTACACGCTTTTTTATTAGCTTCACTTGTATGTTTATATGTTTGCAACCGACTCCTTTGAACTTGATTTTTACCCAGTTCAAACGGTCAAATTCCATTTAAACTTCGTAGATTTATCGAGGACCGATGACAATACGCTAATTTGATAAGATTATTCCATTATCCTAATTAGGATCATCAGGATTAAATGATTTTTTCACGCATTCTTTGCGTGAGAGCAAGAGAGATAAGGCAAGCGCGGTCTTGCGCATGCGTACCTTTCTGATTCGAGCACTCGGCGGGGTCATCTGAGTGATCCGAACGGAAATGTAGCCGTTGTAATAATTGTAAAGGAATTCAAAAAGTAACTTGCTTTCTTACAAGTTATATACATTTAACACTTCATATATAACACTTAATAGAGGTCAAATAATAGTTAATCCTATGTAATAAAATACACACATTAAAACATTTGAATACCATATTTGTGAAAAAATTTAACGGTAAGCAATAAAACTTTACAAAACAACTACAATTGATCTGGCTTCTAAGTCATAAGTAAGAAATTAACTGTCGGTAAGGTAAGTTTTGTTAGGTAACTGGCGGTAGAGTAAATTCAAATTATATAGTTAAATTTAAACACAAGTTTTTATTACTAAATAAGAATAATTCTTGTTGAAAATATTTATTTTTTTTATTTATTACAATATGTAAGGATTGATTATTGAAATAAAATAACTAATTGCTTATTTAATTTGAAATTATTTATTTTTCTTTGTAAAATAATTTTTTTTTTTTAATTATATAATAGTAAAATCAGAGTGTTTGAAAGATTACAGGACATAGTTTATTTTCATTTAATAGAATTATTAAATTTAAATGATATTAATAAATTTTTATTTATTTCAAACTTAGACCATTATGTAATTTATTTATATCAATTAAATAAACGATTAGTTGTTATATTTCAATAATCAATCCTTACATATTGTAATAAATAAAAAAAATAAATATTTTCACCAAGAATTATTCTTATTTAGTAATAAAAACTTGTGTTTAAATTTAGCTATATAATTTGAATTTACTCTACCGCCAGTTACCTAACAAAACTTACCTTACCGACAGCTAATTTCTTACTTATGATTTAGAAGACAGATCAATTGTCGTTGTTTTGTAAAGTTTCATTGCTTACAGTTAAATTTTTCCACAAATATGGTATTTAAATGTTTTAATGTGTGTATTTTATTACTTAGGATTTACTATTATTTGACCTCTATTTAGTGTTATATATGAAGTGTTAAATGTATATAACTTGTTAGAAAGCAAACCCTGATAGCCACGCTTTGATTAAAAGTAGTTGATTTCAGCAGTTACAGTTAACTTGACATCAAGTTTGCCGTAAATTTTTACAGCACAACAATTGTAAAAATTGATTAAAATCTACAGCCTCAATTTTAATACAAGTTAACACCGAACTTTTGGTTAAATTGTACTACAACTTGAATAAAATGCTTGTACTGCAAGTCTTGACGTCAAATTGCAGTGTGACTTGTAGACAACTTAAGTAAAACGTTTGGTTTGCAACTTTTTCATCAAGTTGGCTACAAATTTCGGCATTAGATTGAATACAAATTTGAGTTAAGGTGGCTATCAGGGGAAGTTACTTTTTGAATCCCTTTACAATTATTACATTGGCTACTTTTCCGTTCGGATCACTCAGATGACCCCCACTCAGCTCGGCACAATAGTCAAGGCAATCGTCATAATTACAGTTACTAATAGTAACTACGGAATTAACAGTAGATTTAAAAAAAAAATCACGCTTCTGTAGTTAGCCGAACTAAAAAATAAAAAATAAATATTAGTTTAAAAAACTAAGAATACGCTTTTTATAGAAAACCAAACTAAAAAATAGAAAATAAATTTGAATTAAGAATAGTGTAAAAAATTTTACTCAATATAATTTAATAATAGTGTAAATAAGAAAAAAATGTATTTTATTTAAAAAAAAGTGTGGGGTGCTATTAAAGATATTATTATATATTTATATTATTTATAACTATTTTTATATATATTTATAACTATTGACACCATGCACCTCACACTTTTTTTACAATAAAAAATATTTTTTTCTTATTTACTCTACTTATTATTAATTTATATTTATTAAAATTTTTTACACTATTCTTAATTCAAATTTATTTTCTATTTTTTAGTCTGGTTTTCTATAAAAAGCGTGTTTTTTAGTTTTTTAAACTATTATTTATTTAATGACATTTGAGTGACTGGCTAGTTAAATTAAAATAATTCATTTCAGTTTTAAGTAGAAAGTGTTCACAAAATTCAGATTGTGATGAATTGAAAAATATCATTTGTAGCAAAAGAAAATGCGTTTGCAATGTAAATTATTTTGAGAAAAATGGCACTTGTATCGTGGGTATTAATGGATTTTGTAACGAACTTGAGGAATGTTTTGTGGAACATACAATATGCGAAGATAACAAATGTCAATGTACAACAAATTTTTATGCGTCAAAAAATGAATCTTTTTGTATTCCAAAAGCTAAGTGTAAGTTAAACAATTTTTTTTCATTTATTATTTTCTGTTTAACTTGTATTGAACTGTTGGCACTGAACATTCATTTTCAGCTTTATATGATTACTGCGAAAACGATGAGGGCTGCCAAGCATTAGCCAATGCAGTATGTTTCGACAACAAGTGCAAATGCATATCAACATTCATTGATAAAGAAGGAAAATGTAGGCCGTTGGATTATTGCGGAACAAAAAGCGACTGTAAGAAACCAAAATATTCAATTTGCAGAAATCACAAGTGTGTTTGTTCACCAAATAAATATTTATCATCGAACAATGCCAAATGTATCAGCTACGCTAAAAGTTAGTATGGTTTAATATTTAAATTTTAAAACTAAGGATTCTACACTGAGAGAAAATATTTCTTTTGAAAAAAATGAGCAATTTTTTTATAAGTTAATTTTTTGAAAATTTTCAATAATTTTATTTTTTAGGTGAAGAAATTAAAATTTTTATCACAGTAACTTTCTTGTTGAAAAAGAGTTTTTTAGATTTTGGGAAAAAAAATTTTGGATGAAAATTCGCAAGTTGTTTTTCTAAAATTGTTTTTTTTTTTTTCAAATCAAATAAAATTTTTTGTGACAAGAAAGTTACTGCACGGAAAAAAATAATCGGTAGCTGCTACCGAAAAACAATCGGTATCTGCTACCGATTTTTTCGGTGCAGGCTATCGATTAACAATTTTTGAAAATTTCTTATCTTCTTAACGAGAAGTTAAATTCTCACTTCTTAATGAATAAAAAAAAGGAACTTCATTTGAGATACAAATAACACTTACTTAAATACAAAATATTAAAAATGAGGAGTATTTATTAGGTATTTTTTGATTATAAATTTTTATTAAATTAAATACCTTTTGATAGCCGCAATCGAAAAAATCGGTATAGATTCTGTTTAGAAACTAACCGAGAAATATCATCCAAGTCCCAAAAAATTAATTTTAAATTATTTTGTATGTGAATATATATATATATATATATATATATATATATATATATATATATATATATATATATATATATAATCATGAAGATTTTAACTATCTCCGATGGTAAAAGTTACCATCTAGATAATAAACCGTATTATAATAATTGTGGGAATTAATATATACTGATTGTACTAATTACAATCGCCGGATAGTTGCATTTATCATCTTAACTTTGCAAAAATTAATAACCATCCTGCATAGTAGAAGCTACAAAATAAGGATGTTTACCGTTAACATAAAATTCTCTCCGTGTGGTAATCGGTAGCCTGCACCGAAAAAATCGGTAGACCCTACCGAAAATAATCGGTATCTGCTACCGATTTTTTTTCGGTAGCAGCTGCCGATTTTTTCGGGAACCTTTACCGAAAAAATCGGTAGCCTCTACCGATTATTTTTTTCCGTGTGTAAGAAAAATTTTGATTTTTTCAGCTAAGAAATAAAATTGTTGAAAATTTTCAATAATTTAATTTCTTATAACAAAATTGCTCATTTCTAAAAAAAAAATATTTTGTCTCGGTATATAAATATTTAGAAAATTTTAAATATTAATTAGAATTAGTCTATCGTATATCATTTTGTGAGTAAGGTATTGGAAGCTCGTGCGAAAACGACAAAAGATGCGAGCGTTTGAAAAACACAAAATGCAATGAAGAAAAAAAGTGTGCTTGCATTGAAGATTATTATGAGATTGACAATCAATGTAAAGGATTAATCGATGCTAAATGTTCAGAAAATTCTGACTGCGCAGACAATAATTCTATGTGCGAATTTAATAAATGTCAATGTTTACAAAATTTTTATTCGCCGGCGGACAAAAAAGAATGCAGAAAATATGCAGATCGTAAGTGTTTTTTTATTCATTTAAAATTTTTAATTAAAAATAAGAAAGTTAATGTTTGATTTTTTTTTTAGATGTAAACGAACCTTGTGAAGAAAATGACGACTGCATTAAAGTCAAAAATTCAAAATGTTCTGAACACGATAAATGCGTTTGCAAAAGAGATTATTTTGAAAAAGAAGGCGAATGTAAAGCTTTACTTGGTGTAAATTGTACAAACGATTCAGAGTGTGGATCCAATAATGCTCAATGTGAATCTAGTAGGTGTGTTTGTTCTGCTGGGTTTTTTCCATCTCCGAATAAAGAAGAATGTATCAAATATGCAACTAGTAAATTTTTTTTCTAATTACTTCTACTAGAGTCATTTTTATAATTTTAATTAAAAACACTTCTTCGCTTTAAATTTTAGACTTGAATGATTATTGTGAGTCCAACAATTATTGCAAAAATATCAAGTACACATATTGCATGGACAATAAATGCGTATGCGTGTCAAACTATATTGAAATGGACGAAAAATGTAAAGGACTTTTTGGTGAAAGTTGTTTAGAAGATACAGATTGCATTGTTAATAACTCAAAATGTGAAGAAAATATCTGCCAATGCCCTGCTGATTATTATGTATCTGAAAATAAAGACAGATGTTACCGATACGCCGAAGGTTAGTAAAATAGGGTAGAAGTACCGGTTTTGGCCATCTTAGGACCATTTTTGGCCATTTGATATTTTAGTGAATTTATAAAAAATTTAACTATTCAAGTAGAATTTTTATAGAATTTATGAATTAGTACATTTATACAAATTGAATTCATAAAGTCTTGCGCCTAAAGAAATATTTGTACAATAATTTAAAAATAAAATGGCCAAAAAAGATACACTGGCCACAAACGGTACTTATACCCTATTGATATTTTATTTAGAAAATTTGAAGATTTCATTGAAATTTTTTTGCAGAACTGACTAGTTTTTGTGAAAGTAATATTGGTTGTAAAAATCTAAAGTTTACAGTGTGTTCCAAAAATAAGCAGTGTGTATGTTTGCCTAACTACGTAGCCATAGGAGGAATCTGTCGAGGATTAATTGGTTCCAATTGTTCTGAAGATGAAGATTGTGCGATTGACAAATCGATTTGTAAATCTGAGATTTGTCAATGCGGTGATAGTTTTCATTTATCTAAAAATAAAGATAAATGCTATCCTTATGCTGGAGGTAAGTTTATTGATGGAAAATGATGATAATTCTTGACTTGTAGGGGTGTAAAATTGTTTTAATGCAATTTTAGAAATTGATAGTTTTTGTGAAAGCAGTATTGGTTGCAGAGATCTGAATTACACATTATGTTCTGAGAATAACATATGCGCATGTTTGGAAAATTATACTGTCGTTGATGGACATTGTCGTGGATTAATTGAGGCGAAATGTTTTAATGATTTGGATTGTGCTGTAGAGAATTCTGTTTGCAAAGCAGGCATATGTCAGTGTCCTACTTATTTTTATCTTTCAACGAATAAAACAAAATGCTATCCGTACGCTAGAGGTAAAGTTCTTGAATGATAATGAAAAATAACGAGTAGAATGAAAATTAACTTGAAATTTATTTGTAGAACTTGGCGGTTTTTGCGAAAGCAATATTGGTTGCAGAGATCTAAAATATACAGATTGCCTTGGAAAAAACCAGTGTGATTGTTTGCCTAACTACACAGTGATAGAAGGACATTGCAAAGCTTTAATTGGTTCAAATTGTTCTGAAGATTTTGACTGCGTAATAAAGAGATCAGTTTGCAAATTGAATATTTGTCAATGTTCTGATGATGAATATCTGTCTGCTAACAGAGAGAGATGTTATCCATACGCTAAAAGTAAGTTTTGGTGTCTAAGATCGATGTCTTTGGTCAATTCGGAAAGTAAGAGCATGTTTCGTTTAATATTTCAGATTTGAATGATTTCTGTGAAGACAATGCTGGATGTCGTGATCTCAAGTACAGTCAATGCGTGGAAAATAACAAATGTGTATGTATGGATCACTATATAGAAGTAGATGGTTATTGTCGCGGACTGATTGAGACAAATTGCTCGAATAATTCTGATTGCGCAGTAGATCATTCATATTGCGACGAATCTGATACTTGCCGATGTTTCGATAACTTTTATCAATCTGAGAACAGAGGAGAATGTTATTCACTGGCGCAAAGTTTGTTTACGCTATAAAGTCATAAGATATTATCAATTGATTATTTGAATGAAATTTGATAAATTTTTAGAAATCGGTGATTTTTGTGAAACTAATATTGGATGTCGAGAACTTGAATTCACTGACTGTTTCGAAAACAAGTGCGTTTGTTTGTCAAACTACACTGAAGTGGATGATCGTTGTCAAGGAGTTATAAATGCAAAGTGCTTTAAAAATTCAGACTGTGCAACAAAAAACTCTGTTTGTGAAGCTAACACTTGTCGTTGCTCCGTTGGTTTTTACCTTTCTACAGACAGAACTCAATGTCATCCGTTGGCTAAACGTAAGTATAACAACATTATCATCAAGACTCAAGTTTGTAAATCATCCAATTTTATCGAGTTGATTTGCAGAAATCAATGACTTTTGTGAAACCGAATTTGGTTGTCGTAATCTCCAATTTACGAATTGTTCAATAAATAAAAAATGTGTGTGTCTACAAAATTATACTAAAATAGATGATAGTTGCCGTGGATTCATACATGCAAATTGTTTTGATGCTTCTGATTGCGCAGCTGAAAATTCTATTTGTAAGTCAAACACTTGTCAATGTCCTGATGATTTTTATCTTTCTGCCAATGAAAGAAAGTGTCATCCATTCGCAAAAGGTAAACAACTATAGTACTATTTGTGAATCTTATGTCTTTTAAATTCATCAAATTTGATTTTCAGAAATAAATGACTTCTGCGAAACTGATCTTGCTTGTCATGATCTGAAATTCACATTTTGCTCCACGCTCAACAAATGTACTTGCTTGCCGACTCACATTGTCATAAACGGGCATTGCCGTGGCCTTATAAATGCAAAATGCTTCAAATACTCAGATTGCGTAACAGAAAATTCAATCTGTGAGTCAAGTACCTGTCAATGCTCCGATGATTTCTATCTTTCCTCAGATGAGAAACGATGTTACCAATTCGCTAAGCGTTAGTATTTTCTTCATGACTTTAAAAATTGAAAAGCAATTTATACATCGTAATTTCAGATGTCAATGACTTTTGTGAGACTCATATCGGCTGTCATGATCTTAAATTCACGTCTTGCTCTCAAAACAATAAGTGTACTTGTTTATCAACTCACTTAGAAATAAACGGGCATTGTCGAGGTGCGATGAATTCTCCATGTTTTGAAAATGATGATTGTGCAGCAATTAACGCCATTTGTGATAAATCGAAAACTTGCCAGTGTCCTCCTGAGCTTTATCGTTCAACAACCGAATTGGAGTGTTACCCGTTCGCCAACAGTAAATCTCAACTTCAAATTCAAAACAATAAATAAATATTGTAGATTTCAATTATTTTTAGGGTACAACGACTTTTGTGAAATTGACATAGGTTGTCGTAATCTGAAATATACTCACTGCTCTGAAGACTATCGATGTATTTGTTCACAAAACTACACCGAAATCGACGGCCGTTGCAGTGGTTTAATCAAGGCTTCATGTTCTGAAGATCCTGACTGTGCAATTGCTAATTCAATTTGTAGTGAATCGAACACTTGTCAATGCCTCAATGATTTCTACTTATCTTCAAGCAAAGAAACTTGCATTCATTATGCTGAAAGTAAGTTACTCTTTTTAATACACCGAAAGAAAAAATTTATTTTAAAAAAAATGAGCAATATTGTAATAAGAAATTAATTTTTCAACAATTGCACGCCTCATAAGCGAAGCGTTGAGGTTGTGCTCTACTCTCGACATTTCAAAAAAAGCAGTTTTCTCGAAACTGAAATTGATTTTTGTTATTTATATCGCATTAACAAGTTAATATGAGTACACTTATATCAAGTCAAATAATTTGTCAGGCACATAAAATATGTTTCAATAACAATTTTTTTTGCCCTCCGGGCGGAAAGTGGCAACTTTCGTCCCGCTGCGCTAAACAAAGTTGCCGCTTTCCGCCTTCGTCGAGCAAAAAAATAGTATACACTCCACGGGAAGTAAATAAGAAAGCCTCAGATCACATGTTTGTCAACCTCGGCTTCGCCTCGGCCGACAATTACATGTGATCTGAGACATTTCTTACTTTACTTCCCTAGGTGTGTAATATACTATTTTGTTTAACATAGTAAATAATAACATTAAACATAATCTTTTCTGGACGTCCTTGTATGGATGGGTATATGTGGCAGGGAAATTGGTCGAAAAAATGATCGTACCGGAATAATTTTTTTTTATTATCTAAAGTAACACACGACGGATTTTTTCAATTAATATGAGCGTTCAATTCACTGTCGTCAAATTATTATTTATAAAAAGCTAATATATGACTGTGGGTTTTTTTTTGTATATCTATCTATACATTTTATTATAGTATTTTTTTTCCTCGCCTTAGAGTTATGGCGCCACTAAACCATAACAGAGTTTTCTGTTTTTTATTATTTTGCTTTTTATCTTTTATTTTAATCAATTTTATTGTGAAAAATGAGATTATGAGGCGAGCATTTTCAGATTTTCCAAACTTTTTTATTTCTTAGCCGAAGAAATCAGTTTTTCTCACAGTAACTTTCTTATTGAAAAAAAGTTTTCTAAACTTGGGAAGAAAACAATTTTAGATAGACAACTTGCGAATTTTCATCGAATAGTATATTGCACTATTAGGGTAGAAAGTTTGAGATTTCTGTACTGCGCGCCATGATGCCCGAGGCGTAGCCGAGGGCATCACGGCGCGCAGTTCAGAGCTCTCAAACTTCTGCCCGTGTAGTGTATACTATTTTTTTTTATAGCCGGTCGAAAAAAAAATTAATGTAAAATCAAATAAAAAATAATTAACAAACATTTTTTTTGAAAAATTTTTAGATTAAATAAAACTGAAATTTCTTGAATTCAACAAATATAATAAAGATTATTCTCGGTTAAAAATAAAAACAAACGAACATATTATCTGAAAATTAACAATAATTAATAAAAATCAAATTAAATTGTTGTTACTGCGTACATTTTTCTAAATAATTCATTAATTAAATAAAGTTAATCCATTTTACACACGTCACTGTCAAACTGAATCTCAGTAGGTACAACCTGGTTATAAGTTACATCGGATGATCTACTCACTCTTACGGCAGTTATATCCCTATCTATATATGAAATATTTCATGTAAGTAGAAGAAAGAAAGAAATATTAGAAATATAACCAAGTTGTATTGTACCATCAATCGTAAATGATCAGCGTAAACAAAACATAGTTAGTAACAAATGTCAGTCGCGGTAACGAAAGCATTTTATGCTCCCGCTGTTATAGAGGGCGAATGTGTAGCTTTATCAATGCACGAATCTTTAACTTTCTGCCTTGAAATAGGTGCAAAAGATGCGTACTTTCGACTGAGGTATAAAGAAAAATTGTTTTCTTCCCAAGTCTAGAAATCTTTTTTTTTGACAAGAAAATTACTGTGAGAAAAACTTTGATTTCTTCAGCTAAGGAATGAAATTGTTAACAAATTAATATCTTATTACAACATTCCTCATTTTTTCAAAATAAATTTTTTCTTTCAGGGCAGAAACGATTTTCTGTTTAAAAACTTTCTTAATTTTGAATTTCTAATTCTAGGAATTCATGATTTTTGTGAAAATAATAGCAGCTGCCGTAATGTGCCGTTTACTTATTGCTCAGTAAACAACAAATGCGCTTGCTTACCAAAATATATTCAAATAGACGATAATTGCCGCGCTCCTATCAATGAATCTTGCTTAAATAATTCACAATGCTCAACTGAAAATTCGATTTGTGAGTCAAATATCTGCCAATGCGGTGTCGATTTTTACTTGTCTGCAAACCAAGACAAATGTCATCCTTACGCTCAACGTAATGCTTCCTATTAAGCAAAATTTTAAATTAATAATCTGATATTAAACATGGACTTTACCTTCCAGAACTCGAAAACTCATGTGAGACTGATCTAAGTTGTCGGAATCTCAAGTACACTTACTGCTCGGAACATAGATGTGTTTGTTCAAAAAATTACATTGTAGTTAATGGACACTGTCGTGGACTCATCAGTGCGAAATGTTCCGATGATTCAGACTGCGTAGTAGGCTATTCGTACTGCGATGAATCGAGTACTTGTCAGTGTCCTGCTGACCATTACCTGTCGGTGGAGGGAGACAAGTGTTATCCGTATGCCAAACGTAAGTTTTTTTTTCTAAAGATATAGAAGTTTTTCAATGAAATTGTTGATACTAAACTCAAAACTTAAAAACTTCAGAACTTCATGATTTTTGTGAAAATGATGATAGTTGCCACAATCTCAACTTCACAACTTGCTTTGAGAATAAATGCATTTGTCCAACAAACTATACTGCAATAGACGGAAATTGTCGGGGATTTAATGGAGCTAAATGTTATGGAAGTTCAGATTGCGTTGCTAGGAATTCAATCTGCCAATCAAGTTTCTGCCAATGTCCTCAATATTCTTATCTATCTGAGAACCAAAAAGAGTGCTATCAATATGCGAAATGTGAGATTTTAAATCGATTATAATTCAGAAATTTTTTATAGCTGAGCCGTGTAACAAATCACTGGTGTTCAAAAAATTTTCCATGCTTATGCTCCTACTTAAGAAATCTATTTTGAAACGATTAAAAATAATTTGAACTAATTCAAAATGATTCGAGTTGACTAATTAAATATATAAATATACACTTTACATGGATTGAATCATTTCAAATTAGATTCCTTAATCAATGTACTCATCAAACTATAAAAATGCATATATTCATCATCGCTAATCATCATTTTCATGATTATTGTTGATGTCATCATCATGACTATTTTCTTTATCATAATAATAATTTTCACAGATGAAATGTGATGTTCAACATAATACTCATGTTTACAGATCTTCACGATTTCTGTGAAAATGATATTGGATGCTATAATCTCAACTTCTCAACTTGCTTTGAGAATAAATGCATTTGTCAAGCAAATTATACTGCAATAGACGGAAATTGTCGGGGATTTAACGGTGCTGAATGTTATGGAAGTTCAGATTGCGTTGCTAGGAATTCAATCTGCCAATCAAGTTTCTGCCAATGTCCGCAAGATTCTTATCTATCTGAGAACCAAAAAGAGTGCTATCAATATGCCATAAGTAAAAATTTTACATTGATCATAAACAACTTTTAAGAAATTCTGTTTTTATAATCGCTGATGATCATTTTTATTATTATTTTTACAAATGAAATGTCATAATGATTTAAAAATGCTACTTATATTTTCAGACCTTTATGATTTCTGTGAAACTGATGAGAGTTGTTATAATGTCAACTTCTCTCATTGTTATGAAGGAAAATGCTCTTGTATAATAAATTACGTAGAGATAAATGGATCTTGTCTCGGACTGATTGGCTCAAAATGTTCTGATTATTCAGAATGTGCAGCAGAACATTCAATATGTGACCGAGAAGCATGCCAATGTTCTACCAATTTTTATCCATCTGTAAACAATGAAAAGTGTTATAAATATGCTGAAAGTAAATTTTTTTTTATCCAAAATCATTCAATTACTTTCAATTTGACATCTTTTGATTGAAATTGCAGAATTAGATGACGTGTGCAAAATGAATGCTGGTTGTCGGAATTTGAATTTCACATTCTGCTCTGAAGACTATCAATGTATATGTTCTGAATCCTACATTGTGATTAATGAAAGCTGTCGTGGGCTCAACGAAGCAAAGTGTAATGAAAATTTGGATTGCGCTGCTAAGAATTCGGTCTGTGATCAGTCAAGCACTTGTCAGTGTCCTATTGATAGATACTTATCTGCGGACAGGAGAAAATGTTACTCATTTGCTCGACGTAAGTACACATAAATATTGTAATAAATCAAAATTCACAGGTTACATGATTAATGGTTTGTCCTGACAGAATTGAGTGACTTCTGTGAAAACGATAAAGGCTGCCGTGAGTTGAACTTCACGAAGTGTTCTGAAAGTCAAAGATGTTCTTGTGCTGAAGGTTATTTAGATATAGATGGACGCTGCAGGGGACTGATAAGAGCAAATTGTTTCGAGGATTCAGATTGTGCAGTGGAGAAATCTATTTGCCACTTAGGCAATTGTCAGTGTCCAAACGATTATTACTTATCTGAAAATGGGAATAAATGTTATTTATACGCAAAACGTGAGTATTTAATTTTAGGTGGGAAGTAAAATGGAGTATGGTTAATTGTGTCTCGGGGAAATTTCAGAACTCAATACTTTTTGTGAAACCGACCTCAGCTGTCGTGACTTTGAATATTCATACTGTTCTGAGAATAACATATGCGCATGTTTGGGAAATTATACTGTCGTTGACGGATATTGTCGTGGATTAATTGAGGCGAAATGTTTTAATGATTTGGATTGTGCTGTGAAGAATTCTGTGTGCAAAGCAGGCTTATGTCAATGTCCTACTAATTTTTATCTTTCAACAAATAAAACAAAATGCTATCCGTACGCTAGAGGTAAAGTTATTGAATGATAATGAAAAATAACGAATAGAATGAAAATTAACTTGAAATTTATTTGTAGAACTTGGTGGTTTTTGCGAAAGCAATATTGGTTGCAGAGATCTAAAATATACAGATTGCCTTGGAAAAAACCAGTGTGATTGTTTGCCTTACTACACAGTGATAGAAGGACATTGCAAAGCTTTAATTGGTTCAAATTGTTCTGAAGATTTTGACTGCGTAGTAAAGGGATCAGTTTGCAAATTGAATATTTGTCAATGTTCTGATGATGAATATCTGTCTGCTAACAGAGAGAGATGTTATCCATACGCTAAAAGTAAGTTTTGGTGTCTAAGATCGATGTCTTTGGTCAATTCGGAAAGTGAGAGCATGTTTCGTTTAATATTTCAGATTTGAATGATTTCTGTGAAGACAATGCTGGATGTCGTGATCTCAAGTACAGTCAATGCGTGGAAAATAACAAATGTGTCTGTATGGATCACTATATAGAAGTAGATGGTTATTGTCGTGGACTGATTGAGACAAATTGCTCGAATAATTCTGATTGCGCAGTAGATCATTCATATTGCGACGAATCTGATACTTGCCGATGTTTCGATAACTTTTATCAATCTGAGAACAGAGGAGAATGTTATCCACTGGCGCAAAGTTTGTTTACGCTATAAAGTCATAAGATATTATCAATTGATTATTTGAATGAAATTTGATAAATTTTTAGAAATCGGTGATTTTTGTGAAACTAATATTGGATGTCGAGAACTTGAATTCACTGACTGTTTCGAAAACAAGTGTATTTGTTTGTCAAACTACACTGAAGTGGATGATCGTTGCCGAGGAGTTATAAGTGCTAAGTGCTTTAAAAATTCAGACTGCGCAACAAAAAACTCTGTTTGTGAAGCCAACACTTGTCGTTGCTCCGTTGGTTTTTACCTTTCTACAGACAAAAATCAATGTCATCCGTTGGCTAAACGTAAGTATAACAACATTATCATCAAGACAAGTTTTTAAATCATCCAAATTTATCGAGTTGATTTGCAGAAATCAATGACTTTTGTGAAACCGAATTTGGTTGTCGTGATCTCCGATTTACGAATTGTTCAATAGATAAAAAATGTGTGTGTCTACAAAATTATACTAAAATAGATGATAGTTGCCGTGGATTCATACATGCAAATTGTTTTGATGCTTCTGATTGCGCAGCGGAAAATTCTATTTGTAAGTCAAATACTTGTCAATGTCCTGATGATTTTTATCTTTCTGCCGATGAAGGGAAGTGTCATCCATTCGCAAAAGGTAAATTACTACATTATTATTGAACTTGTTGTCCTGTTAACAAAATTGTTCTTATTTATGCCGAAGTATCATTCATACAAAATTCATTATATTCTTTTTGTAGAAATGCACGATTTCTGTGATACGGATCTAAGTTGCCGCGATCTTAGATTTACATTCTGCTCAGAAAATAACAAATGCACCTGTTTACCAAACTACACAATCGTGAATGATCATTGTCGAGGTTTAATTGGTTCCAAGTGTTTCAATGATTCAGATTGCGCATCAACTAATTCAATTTGTCACTCGAATGATTGTGAATGCCGTACTGGCTTCTACGCATCCCAATCTAAGATCAACTGTCATCGATATGCTAAGCGTGAGCTTGAACTTTGAATTATCTTTCAAATTCTCTTTCTTTTCCTTTATAAAATTTTCTAATAACACAATAATAATTTATTTGGTGCTACAGAATTTGGCGCGTTTTGCGAAAATGACAACGCTTGCCGCAATATTCCTTATACCCACTGCTCTAAGGACAACAGATGTGTGTGTAACACAAGTTATGTTTTAATCGACAATCACTGTCAGGGTTTCATAGGAGCAAACTGTTCCAAAGATTCAGATTGCGCCTTTGAATACTCATTTTGCGACAAGAACATTTGTAAATGTCACGATGACTATTACCTTTCCATAAACGGACAAAGATGTTATGCCTATGCTGAACGTGAATATTTACTAATCATTTTTTACGACTTTATTCTTTATAAATATTAATATCCTTTTTTTAAATTCCAAGGAATCAACGAATTCTGTGACTCTGACATGGGCTGTCGCTATTTAAACTACTCATTCTGCTCAAAAAATAACAACTGCGTTTGCGTAACAAATTACACTCTAGTTGATGAACTTTGTCGTGGCCTAAATGGAGCTGAATGTTCCAAAGATCTTGATTGTGCATTGAATAATTCTGCATGCAAAAACAGTACATGTCAATGTCTCCCTGATTTTTATTTATCTGAAACCAAAGAAAAATGCAATCAGTATGCAAAACGTGAGTGTTCAATACAAGTTAAAAGATTTTTATAAACTTTGATATATTCATAAATGTTTGAAACATCTTTATCGACGTATGAGAGAAATTTTAAGGCAATGTAAAGAAAATCGTCACGATTTTCGGTTACGCACCATGTTGTTTTTTTTTTTTATCAAAGTTCAGTATAGCGAAGTAAAGAATAAATCTAGCAAACATTATTAATTATAAAAATAATTAAAAATACAAATTAAATAGTAATTCAAAAACAAAACAAAACACGATTGTAAAATAAAAATATGTTTTTTGCCCTCCGGGCGGAAAAGGGTATCTTTCATCCCGCTGCGCTAAACAAAGTTGCCGCTTTCCGCCTTCGTTGGACAAAAAAATAGTATAGGGGTGCTGCAATTGTAACAAGGGGCAATTGTAACACTCAATAAAAAACTATTAAAAAATCTAAAAATTATTATTATTTTTTTTTTAACTTCTTCAAAATAGGAATTTATTGATTAGATCAAAGTTTCACTTATTAATTTTGATCCGATATCAAAATATTGAGAATTGTTGAAAATACGCGTGGAAACTTTTTTTCTCACCTCCGGGCGGAAAGCGTCAATTTTCCTCCCGCTGCGCTAAACGAAAATGCCGCTTTCCGCCTCCGTCGAGGAGAAAAATAGTATACACACCACGGGCAGTAAATAATAAAGCCTCAGATCACATGTTTATTGACCTCGGCTTCGCCTCGGACAACAATTACATGTGATCTGGGACATTTCTTATTTTATTGCCCTAGATGTGTAATATACTATTTTGTACGCTTCACAATTTTGTACGCTTCACGGCTTCGCCTCGGCCAACAATTACATGTGATTTGAGGCTTTTTTTATTTTCCTTCCCAAGAGGTGTAATATACTAATACGTACATCTTTTTAAATTATTCATTTTTAATGATTTATTTATTCATTTTGAATTCTATAAAATCATTGCATATAATTGTATTATTTGAATAGACAATTTCAATTATTTTCTCATAACTTGTGTAATTGAGTAAATTATTAAATATCTGCTTTGAATTATTTTTACTAAGTTATGATATGAAATATGAATATTAAAGTTCGTTATATAATTTTTTAAACTGATTAACTTATTTTTAGATTAAATAATGGCAGAGAGTCTACATAATGACAATCATGGTAATAATGATGTGATCATAATTGATGAAATATAATAATTATAATAAGAGCAATGATAAAATAAATTACTCATATTATTTGTATGCATGTCTATAATACTAAAATAGCTTTAATTTAATAGGAAAAAAATTTTTTTTCTTAACTCTTATTTACCCAATTTCTGTGAAGCTGTAAATAGTAGAAAAATGATACGTCATAAAGAAGTTTCACTTCTTACCTGTGTACTCTGGTACAAACACACAGACACACACACGCATATTTTTTTTTTATTTCAGAATTGAATGATTTTTGCGAAACTGACGATGCGTGTCGTAATCTCAAGTTTACACATTGCTTCAAAAATAAATGTACTTGCTTACCAAATTATGAAGCTACCAATGGACATTGTCGTGGATTGGTAGGTTCCAAATGTTCCGAGATTTCTGATTGCTCCTTGAATTTTTCAATATGCAAATTTAATGAATGTCAGTGTTCTGACGAGTTTTATTTTTCACCAAACTCACAAAAATGTATTCCATTTGCTAAAAGTAAGTTTTTATAGTTTTTAATTTGATAATTTTTTAAAATTATGTTATAGGTGCTTTGAAAAAAAAAATGAAAATTTTTTAAGAATAAATAAGCTGAAAAATTAAATATGTCTATAAAATAATTCAATTACTAGTTTCTTTTCAAATGTTAAAATTTTTAAAGACAAATTACAATATTTTGCTTAAAAATTACAGACCTCAACGATTTCTGTGAAACCGACGACAGTTGTCGTAACATAAAATTTACTTATTGCAATGAGAATAAACAATGTACCTGCTTGCCAAACTACATTGGAGAAAATGACTATTGCCGTGGACTAATTGACGAAAATTGCATTGAAGATTCTGATTGTGCTGTAGAAAATTCAATTTGCAGCTCAAATGTTTGTCAGTGCTCAGTTGACCACTACCCATCAACGAACAAAGAAAATTGTTTCAAATACGCTTCAAGTAACTTATCACAACTCTTAAAAACTAAAACTTTGATCATATCAATTAAAAACCCGAGATAATTTCATTTCAGATATCGATGACTACTGCGAAGACAATGGAGGTTGTCGAAAAATAAAACACTCTTTCTGCTCGGATAACAAAAACTGTACCTGTTTTTCGCCGTACAAAGAAAATGAAGGAAAATGCCTGGGAATTTTCAATGCTAGTTGCTACGATGATTCAGATTGTGACAGTTTTTATCAATGTTCCTCTAATCGTTGCTTATGCCGAGATGGCTTCACTTTTGATGATTACTACAAGTGCATTTCAGTGAACCGATGTAAGCTTTTTTGCTCATGTACAATTTTTATTAACCCCGATAAAAAAAAAAAAAAAAATGAATTAAAAAGTATTGGAAATAATGAAATTTGATTTTTTTTTTCAATACTTTTATGAACAATTAACATTATATCAATTGTTCTAAATTATATTTTTTTAATCAGAGAAATTACTAATCATTATCATTTGGATTATTTAATTATAGATTTAGGAGAGTCTTGCATTGATAATTATTATTGTCGGGGAATTGAACATTCATCCTGCGATTCAGACTTCCGATGCACCTGCGCAACGAATTACTTTAATGTTGATGGAAGTTGTCTTCATTACATGGGTACGTGTTGTTTAAAAGATTCAAACTGTGGGATAAAAAATTCAGTGTGTGAAAGATATCATTGCCAATGCAAGAAAAACTATTTTTTTCATCCTTTTTATCTCGAATGTCAAAAAAAATGAATGATATATTTCTTCTTTAATATTTTAAATAAAAAAAAATATTTTTTTTTTGTATTTGTTGTTTATTTTTCTAAAAAATTACAAAAAGTATTAATCATTTTCTTAATATTATGACAATGCAGTGATTGCTTTCGCATGTATTGGAAACTTTTCGCATGCGCCAATAGTATAGTACACTACAAAGACCGTTCATTTAAAAAAATTAAAATATGCGTGATTAAATTTAACGTCTTTATTACCGTAATTAAGTGAAACATCAACAACTTTGCAAACTATATTATTAGGATTACAGTGAAATTATTCAAGTACGTTGTAAATAGTGTAAGATAGCTTGATGACCTGTTAATAAAAAATTGGTGGGAAGATTAATAACATTATGAATTTAAGTAAAAACCTTACTTTTGTAAACGATTCCAAAGAGAGTATTACAAAATATCCGCTGTTTATAAGAATAGGCTTCAAAGGTTCTGCGAGTATAATCGTCATTGATTTTCTTACACTATTGCTTAAATTATACCATGTGGTATTGTAAAGCGCATTAGTAATGTCAGCAAACTGAAAATAAGTTCTTATTTTTATAAATTTCTTCGAAACAAATAAAAATTTCCAAAAAAGGCTCTGATATTTGAAGAATTATTTATAAATTTTCTCCTAGTAGAGCGCTTTTTTTAAAAATTTCCACTTCGCAAGTGCAACAAAGAATGTCTATAAAGTTAGCATTGATATAATCCAGCATTGACCGACATTATTAATAATTGCTTGGAATCTAATCAAGCTACAAAATTCTAATTATAGCAATAAAATCAACAACAAAAATAATTTTTGTTGCTTGAATAATGACCGAAATACTGATCGTCAATGCTGAATGAGTCAATGCTAGTTTTACAGACGTCAAAATAAAAATGATACGGTTTCTCTCAATGTGTGCAAGTAGAAAAAAATATAGGAATGGTTTTTAAAGTAAATTAAATTTTTTTTTGTAAAATGAATACCTCGACTGTAACTTGATCAGAAGAAATACACTGTACAAATATTTGAATGGTCATAGCTGTGAGGTAAAAAAAATCACCAGCAAAATTCATCGACCGAGTTTCGGTATGTGATAATGTATACGCAATACTGCATATCAACAGTGAGCTTGCTGAATACTGTACGAATATCGCAGTTGAGAATAAAGATTTAACAAACTTGACAAGACTGAAAAATTGAATAAATAATTGTGAGTGTGTATCAAAAATTTCTTTCAAGTATTAATTGCTATTTCTACATGAGAAAACTAAAATTATTTTTTAATCTTGTCATCTAGCTTATTAGAAATTATGGAATAAAAATTGCATCTTAGCTTTGTTTTGTTCAATCATAATTAATTTTTTTTGACTTCAAATTGGAGAAAATTTCTGGCCTTTGAGCAATCATATGTAATAGTTTATTTTTTTAAGTACAGTTAAAAAAATTTTAATCAACTTTGAAATCAAAGTATAAATAAAAGTAATTGTTTGTAATTAATTTGTTATTATTATTATTTTTTTAAATTTATTCTTGTAGTGTATTGTAGATAATTTTTTTTTCTATCGACGTTTGATATAAAATGATTAAAAAACTATAAATAATATTAATTAAGGTTATTAGTAAAAAATTGTTATATATGGGGTATTCCATGGCAAATCACCGAGGTTTCGGCCCGACGACCTTCGATTTTGCTGAAAATTTTTCATCATTTTCTACCCTACCAAAGACATTTTTCTGAATTTTTTCACATTTTTTTACCCAACCCAAAAAAAGTTACGAATTTTAAAAAAAAAACGCTCTTTTTTTTCAAATTGCTATAACTTTGACACAAATTGACCTTTCGGCATTTTTTTTTAAATTTTTGTTTTTAAATGTAGTTTTCAGAAAAAAATACAAAAAATTTTTCGGAAGTCACGATATATGAAATATTTCAGTTTTTTCAATAAAACCGTCATTTTTTCGAAGTCTGTAACTTTCGATTCTCAATTTTTTTGTCTCAAAAAAAATTTCAACTAAGAGAGTATTTAACCCCGCTATTTCCATTCTGTGCCGACTTTCCATTCTATTTTTTTTTTTTTTCGATTGAAAATAAAAAAATATCTAAATGTGGCTTATTTTTTTTGACTTTGCGTTTAAGTTTTTTTGGATTGTTTTTAAAAGCTTAGAAATTGAATCAAATTGGACGAATACAACTATAAATTGTTTGAGTGCTATCGTATGTCAAGAACCATCAGCTGAATGTTTTTTTAACAATTGTTCTTCTTATCCAGGCGTCGAAAATGTGAAACAACATCTCTTAACTCTGATGGAAAATAATGAAATTGATGAAGTTAATCATAAGCAATGGGTCTCTACTCCACGAGTAACCCTCGAAATGACAATCAAGAACGTGGATGATTTTGTTGATGATTTTGGTGAAAAATTGAAGGCTCTTCAACCACACAATTTTATTGCCAAAGAGCAAGCAGCATACTTGAGACAACTGAAAGAATGCTTCAAAGAAGACGAATTCATAGTCATAGTTGACTTTGCAGAAAACTATTCGTTCGTTGTTCAAGATGCTGCGCCAGAATTTCACTGAAATAACGACCAAGCGACGGTTTATACTGTAGTGATTTATTATAAAAAAAATAATAAACTTACTCATCGGAGTATGGCAATTATTTCTGATTGCTTAAATCATGATGCAATTGCTGTTCATCTCTACTCTGGTATTATTATCGATTTCATCAAATCTTTGTCATCTCGAGTTCGTAAAATTTTCTTCTTCTCGGATGGCGCGCCACAACAATATAAAAACTATAAACATTTTGTTAATTTATCTCATTATAATGAAGAATTCGGAATAACAGTAGAGTGGAATTTTTTCACTACGGCACACGGTAAAGGACCATGTGATGGAATAGGTGGTACTTTGAAACGAATGGCCGCACGTGCTACTCTAAAACTGCCACCTCATCTACAAATCTTAACACCATTACAATTATTTGAGTGGGCTTTAAAAAACTTACCAAATATTAATGTTAGGTTTTTGAACACTGAAGAGTATAAATTACTGAAAGAGAAATTAGAGGAACGTTTCAATAGTGCTAAACCAATACCTGCGACACAAAAAATTTATCAAATTACACCATTATTAAATTCTGTGGTAAAAGTTAAGTCTTTTTCTTCGTCGGATGAATCGGCACAACATTGTACGGTTAAGAATTTAAGAAAGCAATCGCTCAACCGAGGAAAATAATTAAAATATTTAGATTTTTAACGATGTAAAAACAATACTTTAATAAAAAATTTAATCCTTGCCCCTAATACACTTTACGGTTGTTTTTATCCAATTTGATTTAACTTCTGAGCTTTTAAAAACAATCAAAAAAAACTTCAGCGCAAAGTCAAAAAAAATAAGCCACATTTAGATATTTTTTTATTTTCAATCGAAAAAAAAAATAGAATGGAAAGTCGGCACAGAATGAAAATAGCGGGGTTAAATACTGTCTTAGTTGAAGTTTTTTTTGAGACAAAAAAATTGAGAATCGAAAGTTACAGAAAAAATGACGGTTTTATTGAAAAAATTGAAATATTTTATATATCGTGACTTCCGAAAAATTTTTTGTAATTTTTTCTGAAAACTACAATTAAAAAAAAAAAAAGTGCCGAAAGGTCAATTTGTGAAAAAGTTATTGCAATTTAAAAAAAAAAGAGCGGTTTTTTTTCAAAAACTCGTAACTTTTTTTGGGTTGGGTAAAAAAACCTGAAAAAATTCAGAAAAATGTCTTTGGTAGGGTAGAAAATGATGAAAAATTTTCAGCGAAATCGAAGGGGGTCGGGCTGAAACCTCGGTGATTTGGCATGGAATGCCCCATATTTAAACTTAACTTTGATCAATTTATGTATGACCCGAGCGCTTAAGACATGCCAATTTGAATTTATCAAACTTTCTATTTATTACGATCGCCTTCAAAAATCAACAACTTTATTTCATTTTATAGGTACATAAAAATTTTCATTGCAAAGTGTTTTTCAATGAAAAAAATTTTTTCTTGATTTCAAGTTTTTTGGAAGTACTATTAATTTTAAAAACTTTATGAACCAAGAAAAAAAGTTTTTTTAGTTCAAAAACAAATTTTTGAAGATCAAAAATATTCTTAATGAAAATTTAGGGTTTTTCTATGAGCGAAAGATCTTGAAATACAAAACCATTTTATTTAAATCAACAATAATTACACTGAAAAAAATTTTCTTAAAATATTATCGTTTAATTCACGATAATTGTGCGACAGATGGAAAGAACTAATTAACTGTCGGTAAGTGAGATAATTATTAACTTTTTGTCAACAAATTTTATTAGGTTTTCGGTCTATTTTATGAAGTCTACCGTAAAATAAATGAATTTTTTCGTAATTTTTGTTTCAAAAATGGTAATAAATAAAAGGGCTGCATTATGTCCCACGATTACAATGAATTTAACGGTAGTTTTTGAAGCAAATTTTCATATAGAATTAAAAATAAAGATTTTTCTTTAATAATAAAATAATAAATTACTCAAGTATATCGTTATGGTAATCAACCCATTCTCCAATCATTCTACGTTCTACTTCTCTGGCATTAACGCTACCGTCGTTCTCAAGATTGATTTTCTGCAAGTTTTCCACTAGTTTGGAAAATCGATATTTAAGAATGTGTGTCTGCGCGCACAAATAGTACATCATGGAGCAAAATATTGAGTCATATGCTAAATTAACACACGCAGCGCTGCAGATTGCGTAGAGTTGGTATATTGCTGTCGGCCAATAATATTTTGGTATCGTATAATTGTAAGGGAACCAACCTTGGTAAGGCATCACATTAGGTGGGCTCATTCGAAATATATGACCCACCGAGTACCACGATACCGCGACAGTAAATAATGCTGGATAAAGTATAGTTATCTTTCTGTTTATAAATTTAAAAAATTATTATTAAATTCAAAATCATAAATAAAAATTTAAAAAAATGCCTAACTTACTTTGTAATTTTGTCGAATTTTTCATAAATTTTTTCTTCCTCGCTGTCTGCAGGCTTGAATGGTTTTTGCTGAAAACGGTTTACGAATTCCTCAATCATATTTCGGTAGTAAAGAATCGTAACTATTTTATATCGAACTGTAAATAGACAACTCAAAAGAGATAAATTGTCAATTATTACAACCACGTCAATGTTTCTTAACTCAAAATCCAAAACACCAGAAAGAAGAAATGAATGGTTGACAATTGTTACAACAGAAACGTAAAAATAGTAGAGAGTAGCTTTTACACCTTTCCATTGTTCGGGTTTCCATACCCCGACCAGAGTTAAAATGTATAAGTTTCTCTCTAAAATAGTCATTTGGTTGGTTCTTGGATAATCGTTCCTAGCGTCAGAATGTCTGCGGCGACTTTGTTTCGGACGAAAAATATATTTGTCATATTCGCGGAGTTTTTAATAAATTATTCACAGTTAATTTTGTCATTAATATAATTTAGTGTAATTTAGTTATTTTCTGTCATTATAATAATCAATATCAAGGAATGAATGAATTATTAATAAGTGGAGAGTTGAATGCGCGCTGAAGGGGTTGTCGGTAGTCGGACGTCAGTTGGTTACCACACTCAAGACAATAAGACTAAGTATGAAAATTCTTTAGTGAAAACAGTTCTTGTACTAACATTGAAAAAAATTTTTTTTTACTCGTAAAAATTGAATCTTTATTTCAAAATGTAAAAAATTAAAAACTATAAATGCATCAAAAATTATGCTAAAATCTAGCTTTTAATATTTTTAAAAATTGAAAAAAATTTTTACTAAAAAATCTGATCGAAATGCCTAAGTTGATAATTTGATATAAAAAAAGAAATTTATATAGCCAATGATTTCGTGCTGCGTTAAAGCATCAGTGATGTGAACAATTTTTCCGATTTGGAGTTGCATTTACGCACCGAATTACTTTAATGTTAATGGAAATTGTCTTCATTACATGAATACGTGTTGTTTGAAAGATTCAAACTGTAGGATAAAAAATTCAGTGTGTGAAAGATATCATTGCCAATGCAAGAAAAACTATATTTTTCATCCTTTTTATCTCGAATGTCAAAAAAAGTGAATGAATTATTTGGACACTGTTATGCATTAATGTGTTAAGTGATATGGAAATCCTATGTACTTAACACACTATTGCATAACAGAGTCCATTCCTTCTTTAATATTTTAAATAAAAAAGCAATCTTTTCTCGTATTTTTTGTTTATTTTTCTAAAAAATTACAAAAAGTATTAATCATTTTTTTAATATTATGACAATGCAGCGATTGCTTTTGCATGTACTGGAAATTTTTCGCATGTGCCAATATTATATTGCACTACAAAGACCGAATATTTGAATTCCCGCTTCGAGGCGATGCTCTCATAGTGGAATATACTATTTTTCCCAAAGACAGCGACCAATCTTCCGTTCATTTAGAAAAATTAAAATATGCGTGATTAAATTTAACGTATTTATTACTGTAATGAAGTGAAACATCAACAACTTTGCAAATTATATTATTAAAATTACAGTGAAATTATTCGAGTACGTTGTAAATAGTATAAGACAGCTTGATGACCTGTTAATAAAAAATTGGTGAGAAGATTAATAACATATATATGAATTTAAATAAAAAACTTACTTTTGTAAACGATTCCAAAGAGAGTATTACAAAATATCCGCTGTTTATAAGAATAGGCTTCAAAGGTTCTGCGAGTATAATCGCCATTGATTTTCTTACACTATTGCTCAAATTATACCATGCGGTATTGTAAAGCGCATTAGTAATATCAGCAAACTGAAAATAAATTCTTATGTTTATAACTTTCTTCTAAACAAATAAAAATTTCCAATTTATTAGAAAAAATAAGATTACACCGGATAATCTAGATTATACTAGCTACTATCTGAAATCTTTTTTGACTACTGATGTCACTGAGTATAATCTGGAATGTTATCCAGTGTAATATTGTTCTTTCCGTGTAGTAGAGCGCTTTTTCAAAAATTTCCACTGTACAACGAGAAATTTGATTTTTTTAAGTCGCCGTTGACTTCACAAGTGCAACAAAGAACATCTATAAAGTTAGCATCGATATAATCCAGCATTGACCGACATTATTAATGATTGCTTGAAATCTAATCAAGCTATAAAATTCTAACAATAGCAACAAAATCAACAGCAAAAATAATTTTTGTTCCTTGAATAATGACCGAGATACTGATGGTCAATGCTGGATGAGTCAATGCTAGCTTTACAGACGTCAAAATAAAAATGGTACGATTTCTCTCAATGTGTGCAAGTAGAAAAAAAAATATGGGAATGGTTTTTAAAGTACACTAAATTTGTTTTTGTAAAATGAATACCTCGACTGTAACTTGATCAGAAGAAATACACTGTACAAATATTTGAATGGTCATAGCTGTAAGGTAAAAAAAATTACCACCAAAATCCATCGACCGAGTTTCGGTATGTGACAGTGTGTACGCAATACTGCATATCATCAGTGAGCTTGCTGCATACTGTACGAATATCGCAGTTGAGAATAAAGATTTAACAAGCTTGACAAGACTGAAAAATTGAATAAATAATTGTGTGTGTATCAAAAATTTCTTTCAAGTATTAATTGCTGTTTTGCATGAAAAAACTAAAGTTATTTTTTAATCTTCTCATCTAGTCATTAGAAATTATGGAATGAAAATTGCATTTAACGTTGTTTTGTTCAATTATAATTAATTTTTTTTGACTAGCTATTGGAGAAAATTTCTGGCCTTTGAGCAATCATATGTAATACTTTATTAGGGTAAAGTCACCAATAGACAGCCCCCCTACCTATTTCCAGCCCCCGCCATAAGGAAACTATAGTTATTTATGGCATATACTATTGAAGGCTGGAAATAGTTGGGGGCTGAGTACTGGTGACTTTACCCTAGCAAATATAGTTAAAAAAATTGTAACCAACTTTGAAATCAAACTATAAATAAAAGTAATTGTTTGTAATTAATTTATTATTATTATTTTTTTAATTTATCCTTGTAGTGTATAGTAGATAAATTTTTCTTCTATCGACGTTTGAGTTAAAATTATTAAAAAACTATGAATAATATTAATCAAGGTTATTAGTAAAAATTTTTTACGTGTTTAAACTTAACTTTGATCAATTTATGTATGATACGAGCGCTTAAGGCATGACAATTTGGATTTAACAAACTTCATGTTTATTACGATCACCTTCAAAAATCAGCAACTTTATTTCATTTTATACAGAAAAATTTTCTTAAATTATTAAGTTCTATACTTTTGAATAAAAAGGTTTTTTAGCTTAATTTACAAGTAAAGTGTTTTTCAATGAAAAAAATTTCTTCTTGAATTCAAGTTTTTTTGAAGTGCTTTTAATTTAAAAAATTTTTTGAATTGAAAGAAAAAGCTTTTTTAATTCAAAAACAAATTTTTGAAAGCCAAAAATATTCTTAATAAAAACAAGGTTTTTCTATGAACGAATGATTTTGAAATACAAAACTATCTTATTTAAATCAACAATTATTAGAATTAAAAAGAGGGATCTTTTTTCAATAATAAAATAAATAAATAAATAAATTACTCAAGTATATCGTTGTGGTAATCAACCCATTCTCCAACCATTCTTCGTTCTACTTCTCTGGCATTAACGCTACCGTCGTTCTCAAGATTGATTTTCTGCAAGTTTTCCACTAGTTTGGAAAATCGATATTTAAGAATGTGTGTCTGCGCGCACAAATAGTACATCATGGAGCAAAATATTGAGTCATATGCTAAATTAACACACGCACCACTGCAGATTGCGTAAAGTTGGTATATTGCTGTCGGCCAATAATATTTTGGTATCGTATAATTGTAAGGGAACCATCCCTGGTAAGGCATCACATTAGGTGGGCTCATTCGTAACATATGACCCACCGAGTACCACGATACCGCGACAGTAAATAATGCTGAATAAAGTATAGTTATCTTTCTGTTTTTAAATTTAAAATAGTATATTACCCACTGAGGGAAGTAAAGTAAGAAATGTCTCAGATCACATGTAATTGTTGGCCGAGGCGAAGTCGAGGTCAACAAACATGTGATCTGAGGCTTTCTTATGTACTTCTCGAGGAGTGTATACTATTTTTTTGCTCGACGAAGGCAGGAAGCGGCAACTTTGTTTAGCGCAGCGGCCAAAAGTTGACGTTTTCTGCCCGTCGAACAAAAAAAATTATTATTAAATTCAAAATCATAAATAAAAATTTTAAAAAATGTTTAACTCACTTTGTAAGTTTGTCAAATTTTTCATAAATTTTTTCTTCCTCGCTGTCTTCAGGCTTGAATGGTTTTTGCTGAAAACGGTTTACGAATTCCTCAATCATATTTCGGTAGTAAAGAATCGTAACTATTTTATATCGAATTGTAAATAGACAAGTCAAAAGAGATAAATTGTCAATTATTACAACCACGTCGATGTTTCTTAACTCAAAATCCAAAACACCAGAAAGAAGAAATGAATGGATGACAATTGTTACAACGGAAATGTAAAAATAATAGAGAGCAGCTTTTATACCTTTCCATTGTTCGGGTTTCCATACCCCGACCAGAGTTAAAATGTATAAGTTTCTCTCTAAAATAGTCATTTGATTGTTTTTAGATAATTGTTTATAGCGTCAGAATGTCTAAAGTGACTCTGTCTCAGACGAAAAATTTATTTGTCATATTTGCGGAGTTTTTAATAAATTATTCACAGTTAATTTTGTCATTAATGTAATTTAGTGTAATTTAGTTATTTTCTGTCATTATAATAATCAATATCAAGGAATGAATGAATTATTGATAAGTGGAGAGTTGAATGCGCGCTAAAAGGGTTGTCGGTAGTTGGACGTCAGTTGGTGACCACACTCAAGACAATAAGTAAGTACGAAAAATTCTCAAGTGAAAACACTTTTTGTACTTTCATTAGAAAAATTTTTTAACTAAAAAAATTTAACGAGTCTGATTGAAGTGCTCTGTTGATAATTTGCGTTAAAGCAGTAACTTGATTAATTATTCCAATTAGCTACTATCTTAAATCGAAATAGTGACTATTCACTATTTAGTAGTGAAAAGTATACCACTATTTGAATTAGTGATCTACTCTGCACTGAAAAAATAGTGAATAGTCACTATAGTCACTATTTCGATTTAAGAGAGTACAGTGTACAGTAGAATAAAATGTTATACATAAATAACAACTATAAAAGCATTTGCATTTCAACTAATATAGACGTTAACGTGATGAATTATAACTGAATAATGAACAACAAATATAAAAATCCAAGCAAAAAAATTTTGATTTTTTTCTGAATGAACTTCAAATTTGAAAACAAATATAATTTCAAAATGAATTTGCCATAAAATAATTCTAGATTTTTTAATAAAATATGAAAAAAAATAAACGTTGAGCTGAATTTAATCCAATTTTACTCTATATTTCGAATGGAGATTGTAGATTATATAGAAATTTTTTATAAATAAAACTAATGACGCAAAATATCTAATGAAATTCGTGGGTAAAAATTGAGAAATTTATATGTGAGTAAAATTTTTGACGAACATAAAAAAATGCCATTACTTGATCTGATTTAATTATTATAATATTAAGAAAATAACCATGTAAAACATTTGAATAATCTGAGATTTGTATTTGACGCATAAAAAAGTCGTGAAATTCGGCTTATTCTTTTTAGAACAGAAGAGATGACTAACGTTAAATTCGATAAGCTTAAACTGTTCAAATGACCATTAATATTATCCATCAGACATGTAGATAAGTTAAAATTTTATTCCATGTTCTTGAAAAAAAATTGTTAGCTTTATTTGTCATTAAAAATTATTTTCTAGGCTGACTGTACTTTTATTTGCTAATGCTAAATATAAAAGCTAGTAAATTTTACTACAGTTCTCGTATTTTTTCTTGTATCACAGTTTTTTTTTTTTTTTTTTTCATTATAACTAAAACTGACTCACAGAAGTCACCAATTTTTTCCGAGGTCATAAACATTGGAAAAATTAGATATATTGTTTAATAATATTCTTCGAAAATACTTTTAAGCCGTCTGATAAGTAACTACAGAGTATCTAAAATTGAGCTTAATATTATATTCGTTGCACCTCATTAACAGCCAGTCCTCTCTTTTTCTCGCGTCGCACTCACTGCAAAAAACGGTACTATCCTTGTTGCACTTATGATTATAAAGCTGTTGCAGTTTTATGTTTTACTTTTAAACAAATGAGGATTTCGAAAACGCTCTGTTACGAAATAGATAATTAAAAAATCTATTACGTAGCAGAGCGTTTTTTTCAAAATTCTTCTTTGTCTATGGGAGAAATATAAAGCTAAAATTGTAGAGACCAGCTGTTTTAATATATTTGCAACGAATTCAGAAAATATATTAGTCTAACAAATATTTTTTTTCAACTCGAAAGTATATGAAAATATATATTTTTCTATGTACCATTTATGTTGAACAAATGATCGAAATTTACGAATGAAAATATTTTTATTTAATTTAAAGTTTCTAAGATTTTGATTGATATTTGTTTTACTCTTTTAATAATTATAATATTGAAAATAAATTAAGCATGAAATATTTTTTTCAACCAAGGTTACTTAAATAATTTTGTGATTCGTTCCAGAAGCATCAAATGTAAAAGATAAATACAAAAGCATACACGTGTAAATTGATAAAAAATGTCATGAGACATAACTAAACCATAAAATACAGTTATGACTAAGCCATTAAATACGCGAATACTAGCATATTAAATTTAAGCTAAATTAGTTCACTCTAATATTATTATATTATGATTATCAGTTCTTTTAGAATATTGATAAAGTTACGTTAAAACAAAAATTATTTCAAAATAGTTTCCAGATTTACATTGGTTTTAATTAGTTACGGAAAAATGAAAATCATTATCACACTTTTTGCATTCATTGCAATACTGGAGAGCATTCAAGCATTGACTTGCAATAATTATATAGATTTTAAAAAATCTTCAAATACTATCTGCTCAAATGGAACATGCATTTGTAAACCAAACTACATAGAGAAAAATGGTGTATGCAAAGTAATAATCGCTGAACGTTGTAAGAAAAATTCTGATTGTGGAGTCACGAATTCTCTATGTTAAAAAAGAACTAAAAAATGCAGATGTTTTATCTCATTCTATCAATCGAAGGACAAGAAAACTTGCTACAAATTTTCTGAACGTAAGTTCTACACTGATAAAAAAGTTAACTGAATTCAAGAGCAAAAATCTTGAACCAGAAATACCATTTTTAAGAAAATGATTTTTTTAAGTAAAGAGAATGAATTCTTGGCTCAAGAAAAACAGTTTCTTCAAAATGGTATTTTTGCACGGAAAAAGAAAACTCGAAAAATTACAGTATAAAATGTAAAATCGGTTCCGTCGTAATCAAAACTAGAAAAATTACAGTTTGAAATAACATTTTTCTAAATTCAATTTTTTAATTTAATATTCAGAGCTTTCAATGTAAATATTACATTCTACAATGTAATTCTTATAAAATCTGTAATAATTACATTAAAAATTAATATATCTGAGACTGTAATTTTTCCAGTTTTCATCACGAAGCGCCATGTTGCATTATATACTATAATTTTTCGAGTTTTCTTTTTTCCGTATGGGTCAAGATTTTTGCTCTTGAATTAAGTTAATTTTTTAATAAGTGCATCTTTAGAACGTTAAATCATTAGTAATTCTTATTCTTTTCTTCTAAATATGATAAATGATAGTTGATATACAGAAAAAAGAAAACTCGAAAAATTACATTATAAATAGTAATAAGCGTCCCGCCGTATTAAAAACAAGAAAAATTACAGTTCGAAATAACATTTTTCTAAATTTAAACTTTGAATGTTAATTTTTAGAGCTTTCAATGTAATATTTACATTTTACAATATAATTCTTAAAAAATCTTTAATAAGTACAATCTGAAACTGTAATTTTTCTAGTTTTCATCACGGAGCACTACGTTACATTATATAATGTAATTTTTCTATTTTTCTTTTATCCGTGTAATTATAACCATATATTTCTCCTGTATAGGTTTGAACAACACATGCGTTCATACTTATGGTTGCAGAGCAATTGCAAACTCCGTATGCTCTGATAGTGACCACAAATGCGTTTGTTCTCCAATCCACACCGAAGTCGCTGGAAAATGTCTTGGGCTTTTAGGCGCAGCTTGCAGTAATGACGCTAAATGCGACAGTTTTTACCGCAGTGTAGACAAAGTTTGCAAGTACCCAGAGAATGTTAGTGTTGAAGACGAACATAAGTACTTGGATTCAATTTATAGTAAGCTCACTAACTACTTCGTTCCACTCCGTTTCGATTAGTTGACTCTTTTTAATTGTAATTTTTAATTTCAGACTTAGAGCCTCCTTGTAAAAACTCAAAAACTCAAAAACTAAAAAAAAATTCAAAAACTTGTCAGTGCAAGACCGATTATCATTACTCTTCTTCTCTCAAAAAATGTATAAATGAATAATTCTTTTATTGAAAAAAGTATTTATTGTTAAGATATACTTTCTTAAAATGAATCAGTGGTGGAATTCCACTGATTCATTTTAAGAGAGTAGAATAATGTTTACCTAAACGCTCATAGAAATTTTAACCGTTTCTTAAAAATAATTAAAAACAATAAGTTTTTCTGCTGGAACTCGCTATTTTTCAAAGATAGAAACTCTTTTTGTTATTTTCTGAAGTTCAAATCCTGAAAACTATAAAAGTTATTCAATAGTCTTTCTTGCGCTATCTGTGTCGATTTCTTCTTATGTATTTGACGAATTTCCATTTGATATCAAAAAAATTAATTTATATGGTAGACTAGATTTTTTTAAATTAAAAATTATCTGGCTTACTGTAAAATGATGAGGCCGTTCCATCCGTCCCACGATTGCCTGGAATATGTCGGTAATTAAAAAAAAAAAATTTCTTTGGGTGGTCAGTACCTATTAATTATTGAACTGTTATCACTGAAATGTAGATTCATTATTCTGTATTATTTTGGGGAAATTTTTAATTATCTCAAGTAATTCAACTTTCTTAATTACATTTTATCTTCATTCACAACTTAGACCACACTCATAATTATTGTAACTGTCCATGTTCTTTTACAATGCATCAAAGCAATAAATTAGCGTAATACAATAAATAATAAAATTAGGAAAACGGTCGACCCTAAAGGCCATCCCTGCAACTTCCCGCTAATTCCTTACTTCAGCGCTCAAAATTGCATTTATTACGTTTTTGAGCTCTTCGAGCTCAAAATATAATTTTCGTATCATTTTGAGCTCTCTGAGCTCAAAAATCTGATAGAAGTTTAATAAAACACCATATTTTGAATTTTCAAACTGCAATAACTTTTGAATAAATGAAGCGATTTTTACGCGGTTGGCGGCGTTCGATTAACTTTTTGAAGCCCCATGAAAAATCTTCATTTTTAAATTGATCGAGCCAGAAATTTCAAAGTAATTCCGAAAAAACACTTTTTTCGGTTTTCTTTCAACAACGATAACTCACGAACGAATCAACCGATTTTGACCGGGCTTGCAGTGATCGACGTGGTTTTTTTATCTTAAGAGCTGACTAGATTTTGGAATTGATCGGTGAGGCCATTTAAAAGTAATTCCAAAAAATTTTTTTTGGTAATTTTTTTGAGATTTCTCAAAATCTACTGGTTCGAATCGGTTCAAATTGTATTCAAAATCTAAGTTTGGTTAAGCTCTTTCGAATGGCGTTAACCGCGATGGAATTGGTCAAGCCATTCAAAAGTTATCAGAGATTTATAATATGGACATAGATAAATATTCTTTACTATAGTTTAAAAAAAAAATTAATGAATTAATAACAATATTTTATATTAAAATTCAGCTCTTTTTTATAAATATTTAGGTAAATTAAAAAAAAAAAACTTAGTAACAAAAGCTTAAAGTTTATAAATAGAGAATTTAATAGTATTTATAACATGTAAAGATAAATTCTTAAAAAAATTCAAAGTATGTTTCTATTTACAATCATTTTTATCTTCGATAAAAATTAATAGAATCATACCATTACTGGTCAATACTTTTTAGTCTAAAAATTTACACCTTACTCAATTTTTTTTTTTATTATCAATTGTTATACTGTAATTCAATAAGCTTATTTTCACTATATTTTATTTTAAAAAATTACACTTCTTTTCAGGATTCATCCGAGATCCTAACTTACAATTAAAATCCTTCGCGAAGTAAGCGCTGTTTGAAAGTGATTCTAAAACACGGAAATCTGACGAAGCATGGCTACTTTTTAAATATGTAAAGCCATCTATTTTTTCTGGTATGCACCATTTGTTTGCGTACGACAACCAAAATGACTGATTTTGAGTGTAGTTCAATCTGGGGTATGTTGAGTCATCTCCGTATTTTTGCACCCAATTTTTATAAGTTAAGTAAGCTATTTCTGAGCCAATATTATCTGCAATATTTTCTTCAAGGTGTGATAAAACCTGCAAAAGAGTAAGGAATGATTATTGCGATTTACAGCGAAAATATATGGATAATTAATCTTACTACATTCTCCTTAGAGTTCCCAGTATAATTGTGATGTTGGTCTATTAGACACTGTCTTACGTGATTATAGTTATCATTAGAACGCATACTCCACCCATTTACAATTTTTCCTTCCGTATCGAAAACGTCGTGGAGATTTTCAATAGGATGAGCTAACTCGTGGCCAATAGTAAATCCTATTATGCTATACTTAGTAAAATTTGGACGATCGATGTCAAAAAACAAGTTCCTCATTGCTTCGATATCTATAACTTTGAATAAAAAAAAAAAATAAGTTTTCATAATCGAATTTAAAATTATGAAAGTTAAGGAGGTTTGATTCTAATATTCATATTATAAAAAATTTTTTGAATTATTAATATTGAGAGATAAATTTTGCCTTGAAAAGTTGTTATCATCAAGAGATAAATATATCAACTATAGTTTATAGATTATAATTGACACTAAAATTTAAATTTGTTCGATGACATTATACAAGATTAGTTAAATTACTCTTTTAACAAGATGAACATAGATGAAAAAATTTTAAATGAAAAATCGCAAGTTGTCTAACTAAATTTTTTTTTTCAAATGAAAAAACTTTTCTTCGACAAAAAAGTTACTGTAAGAAAAATTTTAATTTTTACAGCTAAGATATAAAATTGTTTAAAATTTTCAACAAATTAATTTCTTCGTCACAACAATGCTCATTACTTTTGCAAGGAAATTTTTCTCTCAGTATAAATTAAAAATTTAATTAATTATTCAATCAGAGGTAAATCAATTTTTTTCATTATTTTTAGGCTAAAAAATGCATTCCTTTAAAAATTCTTGAATTAACGTATCGTAAAAATATTTTTTTAATTGCACTATTTGGTACAATTAAAAAAAAAAAAAAAACCTTCAAGATATAAACAAAATTTTGATAAAAAATAAATTTGAAATATCAAAACTTTTCAAATTTAAATTGGCTTAAATATAAACAAATTAAAAAAAAATGAAACGAAAATGTTAATTGTTTGATTTTTTACATCCAAAATAAAAGTAGGTGGATTTGTAAAATATAATAATCATTATCAAACCTCCTCGAAAAAAAAAGTTTAAAAATACCAACAAACTGTATGAGTGATGTCATCATAGATCGCATTATAAATATTTTTAAATGGTTTTATCCTTCTGAAAACGCTTGTTAGATCAATCATGTCTCTTGAAGTAAAAGCTTGATCCATAAGTTTTTGGTGGTCGAAAATATTTATCGCCAGAAAATTTTTTAAAAAATTAAATTCGTTAATTACAAGATTATCAAAATATGTACGCAATTTTTCATTTTTGAGCATCGTCTCGGTCAAACCCAAAACAAACTTGGTAGAATCTAAATTTAACACCAGCTCATTTTTGGTCGTATGATCTAACCATTCGAGATTATTCAAGACATCGACAAAAGTTTTTTTTATATCAATAATAATATTCTCAATATTACTTATAAAACGAACATCAATTGGATAATGACGTTCGTAATAAGACAGCGACAACTCGGGTAATAAATTAATCAAGAAGTCGAAGCAATTATAACCTGGTATTCTTTGTGAAGGAGATCTTATTCTGTAATAGGATTCCTGAAAACTGAATAATTTTGGAGATTCAGTGAATAAAATTAATCTTTCGATAGTCTTCCATACTGCGTAGTTAGCTTGTATTCTTTTGTTTGTTAGTTGAATCAATTGTTCGAATCTGGTTATGTAGTTAGAATTTTTGACTAACACTTTCCAATTTTCAGTGATTGAATATTCTGAGCCTATGAATGATCGAAACAATTTAATCCAATCGATATTTGGCCACTTTTGGTCCATTTCTTTGATTGTCATTTCAGTACTTGATAATGTGACATTTCTACTGGTCGCATAGATTAGATCTAATTCAAACGCCAATGCTTGTTCAACATCAATGTCTAAGATTTTTAAATCAGTTTCCAAAAATTGAGCGACCTTTAGGATGTAATTGTAATAAGCTTTCACTTTTCGTGATCTTCGGACTGAAACCAAATGCTTATATGGAAACTCTAACCCGGGAGGACTTATCTGTAAATAAAGAGTTTCAATTGCTTAATCATTCAAACTTTTTTGGAACTTAAAAATTACTAGCTTCAATAGAAGTATGTCTTCTTTCAAAAAAATTTCTTATGCTTAGAAAAATCAGACACAAGGAAAAAAAACTGTAGCAAAAATTTCAATAGTAAAATCGTAATCTAGAAACAAACTTTTAATACCGTGACTTTGATAATTTTACAATTTAAAATTTACGATGTCACACAGTAAAAATGCTATTAAAAATGGTAAATATCAGAATTTTTTACGATGTAACATCGTAAATTTTGTAATGTACAATCAAAATTTTTCTCACAGTAACGTTCTTTTAAAAAAAAAAATTTTCTAGATTTAGGAATAAATAATTTTGGATAAAAATTTGCAAGTTGTTTATGTAAAATTATTTTTTTTCCAAATCAAAAAAACTTTTTTTCAACAATGAAATTACTGTGAGAAAATTTTTGATTTCTTCATCTGAAAAAAAAAATTGTTGAAAATTTTCAACAAATTAATTTTTTGATTCCAATATTGCGAATTTTTTTCAAAAGACATTTTTTCTCTCGGTGATAAGGACTGAAAAATTCTAAGTAATTTTTTCTCAATTATCCCTTTAATGTTCGGCCTTGAATTCCCACTTTTAGTTTGAGTCATATGTCTTTTTCTTTAAGTGAGAGAGCTATAGTCGTTTTCTTAGAGAGGGGGCTAGAAAAATAGTAGAAAGGGACACATGGACACACTACTACAACTAAACCGTCTCTCACACAACCGCATAACGGACTATGATTGGCTCTCTCCCCTAACAGCTCACACCGAGATTCTTTGCGACTCCAGAACACTAAATGCGACATCGTAAATTTTAAAATGTAAAATTATCAAAGTCACCGTATTAAAATTTTCAAATTGCACGCCTCATAGCGCGAAGCGCGTGAGGTTGTGCTTTATACTCGACTAGTCAAGGTCAAGCAATTTTGTGATCTTTAAATGCCTCTATCCCAATCATATTACACTTATACAATGATATAAGTAGATGTACACCGGAAAAACACTTAAATTAAACCATCTTTTACTTTCTAAAATCATTTCATGTTGCTATTTTGGAAAAAAAAACGTTTTGAAAAAAATTTTACGTGGACGTCCGGATGTCACCCCATTTAGGATGTACCAACGATTACTCCCGAACAAATTGATATTTCAAGACCGGACCTTTTTTATTAGTTTAAGAATTCGATTAACTGGGTCCGTATTTCATATCAGTGGTCTAGTTTACGTATTTTTTTTTAAAGTGAATTTTTATTAAAATTCACTATCACTACGCGATACAACCGTAAAAAGCCAAACGAACTTTTCTTATTTGTCACGTGGAAACTATGGCGCCACTTGATCAAGCTAGATTTTTTTAGACTGCGTGCGCATATGACAAGAAAAAAGGGCGCCGATATTTTAAAAAAAAAAATATAAAATACTCTGTAAGAAACTACTTAATTATAATTTTTTTTTTTTTAATCAATTACACAATTAATTTTTTTCTTAAAAAATGAATGAGCGTCATGAGGCGTGCACTTTTGGATTTCCCAAACTTTTTTGATTTTAGCTTATTTAAATTTCAAGCAAAAAATTAATTGATACTTACTGACAACATAGTGGTGTGATTAAGCATTTTAACTGAAGGTTTAAGGAAAAAATATCCCTCAGTACCGATAATCCGCGAAACTTCAGTAAACTTAATCCAGTTGAAATGCGTATCATTCCATTCATCACCTTCGAGTATAGGCCATCCGCCTAACTGAGCAATAACGTCTGTCATAAAATTTAAACTTATGGTTTTGTTTTCGTCCAATGAACCTAATAAATTAAAAAAATAATGTGATGAGAATTGTCGATAATTTAGCCAATGACAAACCTTTTATTCAATTCATAATTACTGTTAGCATCAATATTAACGTTCAATCGCTCACAAGACTTGACAAACTTTTTTAAACTATTGAACGGCTCTAACAAATATAAATAATTATCATTTAGTAACAATTCTTTTATTTTATTTTCTCGGTCTCTGATTGGTTTGTAAAAGTCATTATGGTTACTGTACTGAATATTAGCAGAAGAGTTATTAAAATTACCACAAGCAAATTGGTAAAAATCTTCACATGGATTAACACTTGTGTTCAGATTTTTCAGTATTGTTAGTTCTGAAATTACAATGATAAAAAATCAATTAATTTCAGTTCTAATAAATAATTGTAGGAAAAATTCGTGTATTCATTTTACCTAGCTTATCATTTTCCGCTTGACATTCAGTGGACGTATAATCGTTATTGGCTTCAATAGGTGTTAGCTGCAATGCTATCATACTTACAGTTATAATTGTTATCAAATATGAAATCATCCTGTAATTAAGCTCATTAGTATCGCTCGTTAATAATTTTATAAGTCAGTCCTAAAACTACGATTGATATAATTAAAAGTGTAACATAAAAATGTGCTATTATTACATACTTTTTTATCATTGTTAAAACAGTTAGTCTTTAATTTTTTACGGGTTTATATCTTTACTTTTAAATGAACTAAAAAAAAATAAAATCAAAAATTATAAGTAAGTTTCTTTCAATTAATATTTACTTGAGCATATCAAAAATTAGCCAAGTTAAAAAAAATAACCATAATATATTGTATAATATATTTCAGAGACGATACGCACATCGTTATAAAAAATTCAGAAAAAATTTTTACTAACCAAAATCAGATATTACATACAAATTAACAGATTTATGTACTTACATTTTTTTAAAAGTTCTGTTGGTATTGATGATAGATATTTACAAATAAAAAATTGTCCCAGTACAATCTATTAATGAATGAATCCACGGAACAGCTTAACGTATAATGGCCGCTAATACTTTGTTGACGCCCAATTAATAGATATTAACACCGGATATGACCTACTTCATAATGAAGTTCGATGTACATTAACTACAAAATCAAGTTGACTGTAATAACAATGATTATATTTTAAAGCCTTGTCAAAGTCTTCAGACAAAATAAAATGAACAAAAATTAAAATTACAATTTACTTTAGTAGTTATTCAACTAATTTATTAAAAATAATTATTTGCAGTAGATATTATATTTTTTATCGTAACTGGTGAATTTGCTATGATAAAACTAGCGAGAAAATAGTGAGTGAATGACCAATGAATCAAAACATTCTGACGGTGCAAACTGTTTATGATAAGAAATAAAATCGATCATTAAAAGCCGATAATAGTTTTTATGGATTGAAATATTTATTTTTAATGGACAAATTAAGTGTTTTTAAAATCGCAAAAACAGAATCGTTTAAATTCCATCAGGTTTAAGTTATTTTAATATATTTATATTTTTTTACTAAAAGTTATTTATATTTAATAAATTATTGAATTTTTTTTTACAATAGTTTTAAAAAGTTTGAAAAATCCAAAAATGCACGCCTCATAACGCTCATTTAATCTTTAAAAAATTAATAAGTTCTTTTACTAACATTCGTATGAAATAAATAATTCAACAAATTGATCTCTAATTTGAGATTCAAATATTTTACGGCATTTTCATCTTAGAAAAGAAAAATAGGGCGCAAAAGTACCACCGAACAGATGATAGAGCTTCTATTCGTGGTTTAGTTAATTTAGTTAATCGTGGTTTACATATACCCGTGTAAAAAAAAATCGTCTTAAAATTGTCTTAAAATTGTCGTTCGTTTAAGATCTTAAACGTGACACAAACCAAGACTATTTTAAGACGCCAAAAAAAAAAAATTCCGAGAGCAGATTTTTGAAAATTTGGTTTTCGAATTTGTTGTGAAAATTAATTTTTAGACGATTTTACGACTTTCTAACCGCAATATTTTTGAGTAAGATGTTTTTAAATTGAATTTAAAATTATTATCTGACAATTTTAAGACTTTTTTAAGACGTTCTGTTTTAATGTTCCAGGGCTCTGTCGCTGTTAGCCCATCTTAAAATAGTCTAAATTTTTTTTTAAGATTTTTTTAAGACTAATTTAAGATAATTTTAAGACAATTTAAAGACGTTCCATAATAATTTTCTGGAGCTGTCACTGTGATATCATCTCAAAATAGCCTAAAAATTTTTTAATAATTTTTTTAAGACTATTTTAAGATTTTTTCAAGACGATTTTAAGACTATTTTAAGATTTAAGTCTTAAAATAATTTTTAAATTAGTCTTAAAAAAATCTTAAAAAAAGATTTAGAGACTATTTTGAAATGAGCAAACAGCAACAGAGCGCTGGAACATTAAAACAGAACGTCTTAAAAAAGTCTTAAAATTGTCAGATAATAATTTTTTAACAATTTTAAATTCAATTTAAAAACATCTTACTCAAAAATATTGCGGTTAGAAAGTCGTAAAATCGTCTAAAAATTAATTTTCACAAAAAATTCGAAAAGCAAATTTTCAAAAATCTGCTCTCGGATTTTTTTTTTTGGCGTCTTAAAAGAGTCTTAAAATAGTCTTGGTTTGTGTCACGTTTAAGATCTTAAACGAACGACAATTTTAAGACGAATTTTTTTTACACGGGTAGATATATATAGATTTACAAAAGACCATTTAATTTTAGTTTTTTGATTTTTATCATCTATAATTAAGCAACACTGAATAATACAGCCATCTGCAATTCGAAAACAGTTGAGGTAATTCTGAAGCTATTAAAAAAACCCAGTTTTGACACGTTAATCTTTTGTGAGTAATCGTGACCATAAATAAAAAACTGCAGACAGTAATCTGGAAGTCAAAATTTTTATCAGTTTTTTTTTTTAATAGCAACACAAAATAATTTTTTAGAAAATATAAAATGCTTTTATGTACACTGATAGAAGGATTTTTTAGTATTTAAAAAGATTTCTTTGTATTTAAGAAATCATTTCTTAGCATTTAAAAAATATTTCTTAGTATTTCTTAAATACTAAGAAATATTTCTTAAATACAAGGAAATATTACCAGAGTCCTGGTCTAGGCTGTCCGAATTATTTTTTCAGTTACTGAAAAAAGTTACACTGAGTAAAAAAAAAAATCTTTCTCTGAATTTTAATTGTTAAATTTCACCTGAATTTTCTCTGATGGTATGAGACCTTATAACGATAAAATTGTTATGGTGAAGAAGTAATAATAAAAATTTAGTAATTCTTCAAGAATTTCAGATCGGGATTCATGGCTTAATTTTCTAAAATCTATTAAATTAAGAATAATAAAAAAATTAGGAAAGCGGTTGACCCTAAAGGCCATCCCTACAACTTTCTGCTACTTCCATACCTAAGCGCTCAACAATTCACTTATTTTTTGAGCTCTTCGAGCTCAAAAATATAGTTTTTGTGTTATTTTGAGCTCTCCGAGCTCAAATAAATAGCTGTTCTGTGCTTTTGAGCTCTTCGAGCTCAAAAGGCTGATGGAAGTTTCATAGAACACTATTTTTGAAATTTTCAAACCGCAATAACTTTTGAATTAATTAACCGATTTTCTCGCGGTTTACAACATTCAACGCAGATTTTTGAGTTCTTTTAAGAATCTTTTAGCGCAAATTTGTCAAACTAAAAATTTCATAGAAATTCTAAAAAAAACATTTTTTTCAATTTTTTTCGACAACGATATCTCACGAACGAATCAACCGATTTTGACCGGGCTGGTGGCGATCGACGTGGTTTTTTGAGGTTAAGAGCTTATTAGTTTTTGGAATCGATCGGTTGAGCCGTTTAAAAGATATTTAAAAAAAACGAATTTTTGGAAATTTTATTTTTGAGATTTCTCAAAATTCATCGACTCAAATTCTGTAAACTAGTATCAGAATTATAAGGGCAAAGGAACTCCTTGGAACGCCGCTTATTTCGATCGAATCGGATGATGCTTTCAAAAGTTATGAGAGATTTACACACACACACACACACGGTGACATCACCGCGGGAATAGTCGGGGAAGCTTCCTAGGACCTCAAAACGTCGAGATCTGATGAAAACTCGATTTTCGAAAAACGGGGTAAAAACAATAACTTCCCGATTTTTGAAAATTTTCAATTTTTTTAGCGGGAAGTTAAAAAGTAAGATTTGTACGTTTGATTACACTTATATTTCACTAACAAAGCTATAAATATAATATTTTAATGATAAAATCTAAAAAAAATTATAGAATTTAGTGTCTATCTATTGGTGACACTTTTCTGACCTTTATCCAATAGATGGACATTGAGTTTATATGATAAATTTTCTTATTTTTTTTTTTTTAATTTTATTGGTGGATCAATGTGAGAATAAGAGTAAAGATTATAATAAACAGGCATGTACTGAAAATGAAAGTATTATTATGATTATTGAAGAAATTGAAGAGAAAAAAGAAAACGCTGAATAAAAGAGAAAATTGAGAGAAAGAAATTTAAAAGCAAAAAAAACATACTAGCATTAGAAATCTAAGGGAAATGGAACTTTTAGGAACGCCGCTAAATTCTTTCGATTGAATCGGATAAGCCGTTCAAAAGACAGTATGATATCACCGCGGGAAGCTTTTTAGGACCTTAAAACGTTGAGATCTGATGAAAACTCGATTTTTGAAAAACGGGGGAAAACCAATAACTTCCCAATTTTTTTTAATTTTCAATTTTCTTAGCGAGAAGTTAAAAAAACATTGTCAAAATTTATTCAGACATTTTGTCTCAACACTCAAATTCTGCAATTGAGTTAATCTAAAATCCTTTTCTCTCATGTTCTTTGTCATTACTTAAGTATTTTTTATTTTAATTATAAATGAGTTCGCTTACGTATATGTAGTAATGAACTCACAATACTGTTTCTATTTAACACGTTATAAAAAAGCAGTATTTTAATGGGGTTCTATTAGTGTATAGGCGATTCAAGTCTTTTACCTACGAAAGAAAAGTATAAAAAAGCGCATACGTTTAAATTTGTTGAAGTATGTAACCTTAGACAACGTTGGTAGATTTTTATAATGAGTAGCTACTTGTGACGAAATTGGCTAGATAAAGCAAAAAAAGTTTTGATCTAATGAACTATGAGTATTGACTGTAATAATTACTATAATAATTCTATGATGCGCTTTGATTTTTTTACTATTCCTTTTCCTTTTAATGGCTTTGTTTTTTTTTTTCTTAGATTTGATGTCTTTTTTTTTTCTTTTTCGTTGTTAAGTTTTCTTTTTTTTCATTTCTCTTTTTATATTTTATTTTCGTTTTTGAGTTTTCCTTTTCATTACAACCCTTTTACTATAAATTAACTGAAAGAGCTTATACGTTAAGTCTTGACGTCAAATTGCAGAGCAACTTACTGTCAACTAAACTGAAATAACTCTTCCTTTTTCATCTCTTCTCGTTATATTAAGTTGGTTGCTGATTCCGGACACAGATCGACTGCAAATTTCACTCTTAGCATGGCTATCAGAGTAAGTTATCCAAATATCCTTTTGAATGCGAATTTTTACCTTACTCGCAGTCAACATTATGACATTGAAAAAAATTTTATCATGGCCAGATCTGAAAATTAAAAAGAAAAAAAAAATTAACTTGAATCAAGTAAATATTTTTGAAGAATTTCATCTTCTTGATTTGAATAGAAAAATTCGTAAACTAAGAAATTTTTCTTGTTTCAAAAATTTTTCTTGAGTTAAGTTAAGTTTTTTTTCAGTGTAGACTTTTCAAGGTAAGTTTTGCTTTTTGCTTTTTGATTTTAATTTTTTTTTTTTTTTAAGTTAGAGCTAAAGTTAAGGGCTTAAATTTTCAAGGAATTTTTTTTTTAACATATCTATACTAATAAATGGAGAGCCGATTTTTGTGTCCAGTTATACTGCGAAAACTACTGAACCGATCGAGATAATACTTATACCATAAGATGCAGCGTGTTTCGGAGAAGGTTTTAGTATATGATATGTTGGTGATTACTTATCCGGAGCCTATATTTTTTTGATTTAGAAATGATGAATTTTTATTGTAACTAAATTTATTCAATTCGATTGTCATTTGTTTAAAATAAATTTTTTAATTCTATTGGTTATGTTTATATACTAGGCAGATTTCTTCACTTATGAGACCTGCAATTTCTTTAACTGAAACTTTCAATGCTCATTACAAATTTTTTTTTTTCAAATCAATTATTATTCATTTTTGTAAGAAAGACACAGGAATGTTATAATGATTGCACATTGAAAGTAACAATGAATATTAGCTAGAATAATTACATGGATAAGAGGTGCATGCCAATTCGATAGAATTGAGAATCTGTGCAAGTCAAAGCAATCAAAGCAATACTTTAATTAAATTTCAAGTCTAGATCTAAAAATGTAATTTTATAAAGCGCCCAGCGGAGCGGGCGAGTAATAGCTAGTTGAACAATAATTTGTTACGTATATATTTTGGAAAAACTACGTCGTTAAGCATTTTTCTTCTTAAAATATTGTATAAATATATTTTAAAAAGTTAGATCAACGTACTATTTGACGGAGTACCGATAAAATGGCAAATACAAATCAAATAAACTGACGTTAACTCCTAGGTTACCGACATACCGATAAGCCTAAAACCTGCAAGCTGACTTCTATTCCCCAAAAATATACATGTAGGAGAAGATGCGAGGACGGATTAAATGTTTCGCCCAGTCGCCACTCGTGTATCGTCAACGAAACAAGACACACGTTTATTACCATTTAGCTTATTTTATTAACTCAAAATATTATTTGTGACCAGTGAATTGTTTATCAGCCGTACCGCGTACTAAATATCTTTAAAATGGGAGGTAAGACCTGAAATTTTATTTATTTAAATATTTAATATCATAATATATTTTTTTACAAATTTTATTCGGAATCTTTTAAGAGTAACTTCTTCTTTTTCTTATGATATATAGTGCGCAAACGTCGCCCGCAACCGGTCTTGATAAAATGACCTTCAAATACAAAGTTATTTATTTTAAAATTAATCATTGATTTTAAGGGATTTTTTATATTACAGCACTTAAATTTTTCATCAACAAGCAATATTCAATTTTGGTAAAAACCTTACAACATTTATTAATATTATATTTATACCAATTGGAGAATTTTTCTTAATAAACTTGCAAACTCCGTCAGTATTATAAATCGTAAATCAATTCTCAGCATCCTCGCCTCATTTCCCGCTCACCAATACAAATGTTACGGCGCTTGCGCTATTAACCCTTCTTTGAAAAATTACCATTCAAATTGTTCATATCACTTATCAGTTGAATATCGAACCAATATTATTCAATTAACAATTTAATTAAATAAAGTTAATCACTTATTTCTGTAATTAATTAACCACGATCTCTTTCATCACTCAGACTTAAAAATCTGCAGTGATAAAAGGATTTGTTTATAGTTAAAAATATTTGTTAATATTTAACAAATCATTTATTAGAGACCACTTTTTACTCCTTAATAAATATTTCTTAGTATTTAAAAAGATTTATTAATATTTAATAAATGAATATCAGATTTATTAAATACAAACAAATCATTTTAAATACTAAAAAATATTTGTTTAATAGTAAAAAGTGGTTTTTAATAAATGATTTGTTAACTATTAACAAATCTTTTTTGATACAAATAAATCCTTCTATCAGTGTGTTGGCTACAAAAACACTATAATTATAATTATATCTTTAAAAGATATTTTAGTGGCGGTTGAAGATGATTCTAAAGCCCTCAGTCTTTATTTTTAGACACACACTTCATCCTTTTGTAACTCTCGTTATGCACTTTTTTTTACCGATTTTAGGAACAAACATGATGAATATATATCTTTTTTTATTATTGTTACTGTTGAATATTATTTTATGAAAGGTGGCAATATTTCGTAATCTAGATTATTTAAATTATAATCCGTAATATTTGTATGCTTTCAATTGTCTGCGTCTCTGACACCTCATATTATAAAACTGATATATTTTACATCGAAAATTTTGTTTGAAATATTTATTGACTTGTAAATATTTTTATGAAAGCAATTTTTTCTTTTTTTAGTATTCAAGGATTTTTAAATTAATTTGATACTTTTTCACAACTGCTGTGCGACTTATTTTTGGGTATAAAAGAAAAATTAATATTTATGACTAGTTGTTGATAAATTTTTTTAAAGTTTAAAATTTTTCGCCGATTTCTTCATATAATATTTATGTGAAGAAACAAGCAAATGGAGAATTTTTCTTAATATAACAGGGAGGGAGAGCAGTTTAAAATTTACCGGATATTAATAAAAATACGCAATTTTTTAAAATAAAAATTTGATTTAAAATTGTAATTTTTTTTTTATTTTTCATTCGTAGTGTTCCGATATTATTGTACAAAATCTAATTTTTTTATAGTTCTTTTTTTAAAGAAAAAAAAATTTATGATTTCTAGGATGGAAATTTTATCCTTTGAATTTTAAATATAATATTATATGAGCAAAAAATGAATTATAACAATATTTTGTAGGTCATATAAATAAATGTCAGTCATGAAAATTTAAGAAAGATGTAAATTGACCGTCAGGCCAAGCTAGCAGGTATGCATATGTTCAAAATATGGACTAGCACTACTTTATCGTTCATATTTTGTACCTGAGAAAATAAGTGATGTCTCCCAACCCTGGGCTCTCAAGTTATTTTATCTTACTTACGAATATGTTCTTTTCAAATATGATTATGTTAATTTTACAAGAAAATTTTTAATGTGTATTCAAAATCTGAATTAAAAAAAAAAATAATTCTATCTGTAAATAGAAGATACAATAAAATTAGTACGATATTTTTTTATCGAAAATTTTAATTTTTCAACTAAAAAATTCTTACAATTTTTCTGTATCATCAAAACTTTATCCACAATTTTAATTTCAAACAAAAATTATTTCTCTAAAAAATTCTCTAATGTTTTTTAACTCAAACTCTGCTTAAAATATGAGAGATTTAATAAAATTGATGAGGATTTTTTTTGTAAAGAATTGAATTTCCAACAAAAAAAGTTTTACTACACTAAAAAAAAAAATTAACTTGAATTAAGAGAAAAATTCTTGAACCAAATAAATAATTTTGAAGAGTTTCATTGTCTTGAATTAAGACGAAAAATTCTTGAATCAAGTAAAATTTACTCAAAGCAGAAAAAAAAATTCTTAGATTAAGAATTTTTCCGCTCAAATCAATCAGATGAAATTCTTCATAATTATTTACTTGATTCAAGTTAATTTTTTTTTCTGTGCATACTTTTTTCGTATCTCCAATATTTTAGCCAGAATTTGAATAAAAACTAATTACCCATATTGTGATTTAAGTTATCGGAGTTTGAAATTACTACCCAATAAATTGTCATAAAACTTTTCTAAAACAAAAAGTTCAGCCGCACTCTAAAATGTATATGATCATAATCATAATAAAAATGGGATTCGTTGAAAATGGCGTTCTATTATGAGCCACCAGAATAGTGGTGAATAAAAAAATAAAAATAAAAAAAATTAGAGTGAGAATGTAAGTCTTGTGCGTAAATATAAGCGCATGGAAGCGACGCTCTAGCGTCTTCGTCGCGACGTTACTGAATCTCAAGTTTCCACTGTAAAGTACTTTGTATTTTATATGATATTTTATATCCAGCTACTGGACATACAAATGATTTCAAGACTGAAGAAAAAGTATAAAAAATATTTTTTCATAATTCAAAACGTAAAAAAAACAATCTATTTAATTTATCGATACATCACAAGGTATCAATATAATTTATAGGAATATAGGATGTACGATAATCAATTTGACCTCTTTAATCAGAACTTATCAAGGTTTTAGAGACAACTAAGCTAACTTTTTAATGCTCAGTTACAGTTTCTCTATGTCTATACAAACATAAGACACATATATATTTATATATATTTTATTTTATATGTAATTCAATATGTACTGTAGAAGGCAACGAGTTACTGGTACTGTCCACCCGGATAAGACAAGAACTGAGTTTAGTTAGTTTTTGTTGTTCTCTTTTCTCTTCAATGAAACATGATTACATTTAAATCCAGATCTTCAGTTAAGTCTGGCCATATACTGGGTTTCCTCTTTCGTCACCCACATCTCATCATCGCAGGCTAATTCAATTGGATTTACACACTTGAGTCTTGGTCTAATATTAGTTTTTTAAAAGCTAATCGCTGTTATATTCCATCCTTAAAATTTTTTATACTTTTTATATCACCAAATCTTTCTTTACAACCCGAGTCAGAATAATGAACCTACATAAGCCTACATGAACCTACATGAGCCTACAGGACAATTTTTAATTGTTTCGATCGATATTTTTATCTTTAATTGTTTCGATTGATCAATATAACCTCGCAAAATACACTTATACCAATATTAAATAGTATATTACAAATAAATTTAAATAGTAACTAAAAATTTATTGATAAAAAAACTTAAAAATTCAATTTATAAATTGAATAATATCAATCAAAACAATTGAAAATTATTCTGTAGGCTCATGTAGGTTCATGTAGGCTCATATAGGTTCATTATTCTGACTCGGGAAGGTTTAAATCGTTTGGTTGAGAAACCCCATAAGTCATATTTTTTTCGAAATCGAGTTTATTTTTTGGTTCTTTGAATTTCCCCTCACGTATACTAGCACCAAAAAATATTAAATCCATTGATCGATACAAATCTCGTTTCATTGAGAAACTCCATAAGTCAGTGACTTATGGAGTTTTTTTGAAGAAACATTCAATTTAAACATTCCAAAAATAAGATTCTTTTTGTTTTCTTCCAAAAAAACTTTTTCTGAGTAGAAAAAATTCAGTTCAATGCAAAATATTTGAATTTTAATAATTTCTGTAGTATTAGTTTAATAAAGTTAAGTTAAATTATTTTTTTATTATATTTTAAAACAATTGATTATCAGATAATTAAAAACTAACTTTACTGTTAAATACCTAAATTTTAATGAGTTTGGTAATATTCGTTTAAAGGATTAAAATTAAAAATATGTTGTTTGCTTGTTGACTCTGATTTCATTGATTTAAATTCTGAAGTTGAAGACTATCAAATAAAAGAAAATTATATTTACTATTAAACACTTTGATTTAAATAGTTTTCGCAATTTTAGTTTTATAAAGTTAGATTGTGATAAGTTAAAATGTTTTATCGTTGACTCTCAGTTCACTAATTTGAATTTTAAAATAAATGATTATTTATTATTATTTTCGTTAATTGTAGTTTCAATACATATTTCGTACTTTATTTCATAAATATAATAAATGATTGATGGCGAAAAATTGCTAAATCAATGATTTTATCACTATTTTGTTCATTTTGATGAGAAACCTCATAAGTCAATCAACTTTGAATCATTATAATTTATTGTAGTAATTAAAAATTAACCGAGAAAAATATTTTTTACTTCCCCTGAAAAATTTAGTATTTTTGACTTATGGAGTTTCTCAAATAAACGATTCATTTATTAAAAATTGAAAAAATTTTTTTGCTCTAATATAAATATTTTTAATTTTCAATAAAAATATTTATAAAGAGAAAAAAAATTTTTTTCTTAAACTAAAAATATAACGGTTCAAGTAACAAATAGTAATTTTATCTACCGTATTAGATACAGCCGCCGGGTGATATGAAATTACAATAGAATGAAATTCTAACATTTGCACCGGAATTAAACGGTACCACAGATGAGAGGGGATGTTTTTAGTGGGTAAAAATCCCACACTACCAACACCTATGTCTTCATATTTCATCCAGTTGGTGTCTTATTGAAGATTTTTTACCCCTCTTAGAGAAAAAAAAAAAAAAAAAAAAAAAAAAAATAACTTTCATAGCTTTCTGCATGGCTTAAATAAAAAATAAAATTTTTGCAGGTAAATTAAGACACGAATTTTTAAATTGTAGTCATTAGTCGCTACTCACTTAAAACTTTTGTAACAAATTTAAAAAACACCCATAATGTATCTAATCGGCAGAGTTTATCGGCGCTTTTTAATATTTTGTTCCAATTTAATCTTAGTGTGAGTCATTAATTTTTACAATCGTATAGATTTATTGGGCATGTAACCAAACGACAATAACAACATAATATGCTATTAAATTGAATAAAAATAAGATAATTTTTTTTATTAACATCTGTCACAGAATTTACGCTTTGCAAATAAAATTTCATTGCACTTAAAGAAAAAACTATTTTTTATTTAATGTTTTATTTAAGAGCTTCTGAGATAATTTATTGCAAAAATAAAAATTTCTAAGTATCAAAATAATCATTAACATTACTAACAGTATAACAGTCGTGCTTTAGAACCTATTAAAACGTCAAGCTTATAAATAGAAAAAAAAATGTTCTATAAAATTGGAATACCACCGGTGTCATCCGTTGAAAACTTATTGTTCCGAGTTCATCGTCTCCCTTAATTTATATTAATGTAAGTAAAACAAATCGTAAAAGTTAAGAAAAATTTCTTTGTTTTAATTTAAAACTTTAGTAATAAAAATTAAAAAAAATTTTTTTTTTTTAATTATTAGCAAAAAATTTTTGGATTAATAAATTTTTTTTATTTCCTAAGATTTTAAAATGAATTTTTTTATTTTCTACTTCCGCTAAAATATTTTTAATATTGATGCTGCAGAATAATTTTAAAACCAGACACGTCTAATTTACTATTAAATTACGAAATTTGTCGACACGTGTTAACAAACGCAATTGATGCACCACGGCATCATATGTGCAAGGTGCCAAATCTTATTTGTTAGTTGCCCACAAAATTTACATCACAATCATATATATTTATTTTTAAAATGATTCACACTAGTAAAATTATGTTCAAATACCAACTGCGCACAATAGAAAAAAATAAAGAATCAATACTTTATTTACTAAGATAAAATTGAATATCATGCCTCGTGCGATTGATTAAATTCTTATCTTTACAAAATATAATTCGAATATTCAAACTTTATTTTTTGATTTATATAATAGTAAATAATAAATTTCTAAATATAATTAAAATTTTTTGAATTCAATATATTTATTATAATATTTTCAAATTAAAATTATAGCTAGTTATAAAAATTTCGGCTAAAATCGAGTTTTTTATGAATAAAATATCAAAAAATTTTTGAAACTCAGTCGATTAAATTTTAAACTGCAAAATAAAAATAAATTAATTTTTTTATTCAATTTTGAATTTTGGTCAAGAAATTTATAATTAAATGTGAACACCGTAAATTTTTTCATTTATAAAAAATGAATACTTGGTTCAATTAAAAATTTTTCAGTATCTTTGTAATTCTTTACTTCAAATTTACGACTTATTTTAGAAAAATTACAGTGCCAGAACGACTAGTTTCATAATCATAATATTTAAAAAGTAACAATGCACATAAGACGCAAATTAAACTCGAAGACACCTAAATATATATCAAGACTTGGCATTACGCCATTTATATTCTTCAGAATCTTTCTTTCTGGCACCTCAAGGCATTCCCGGCTTATTACTTTTGCATCGATTTCATCAAAGCTTGAAAGATAAACTGAAAGTATCTTGAAAAATTGTGCTGATAAAATAAAAAATAAATTAACAAATTTCTAGTAGCGAATATATTATCTAAATCGTTTTAATTTATAGAATGGTAAAGTATCATCCGGAATACGGGATGATAAATTTCAATCGGTAATTACACAACTATTTGATAAGACACTGAACTCTTTTATCGCGAATTTTAATATTTGCTTAAAATAAAGGCGGAACTAAAGTTCATTTGATGGGCATTGACATCCAACAAAAATTAAAATTTCATTCAATAAAATTTATCATTATCTTTATTTTTGATATTGTAATTTATTGATTTATTTTTCAGGGTTCGCATGGGTAACACTCGTTACCAATGATTCGTATTCCCTTGGAGCTCTTGTTCTAGCCCATGCATTGAGACGAGTCAGGACTAAACATGATCTCGCTGTTCTTATCACTCCAGGTGTCACAGCTGCTATGAGGTAATTTGTTACATAATCGGTCATAAATTATCATGCTAAAAAATTAAATTACACTTCATTTAAGTAATTAATTTCAATATCAAGTTTAAAGTTAATGGTCGAATTGATTCGCGCCAAATCTGTTGATGCCAACTTTTTAAGTTTGACCTCAAACTTCAACTTAAACTTGAAACTATTAAAACTTCAGTTATATTTGATTATTATTTATTTTTTTAATTATCTTAACTTTATATAACTACCAATAAGGAAATATTTATATTTAAGGCAAAAAAGATTAAAGAATTAATTAATTTTTGTAAAATAAATATAAAAAATGATCCATTAAAAATTAATTTTTTGAGTAGTTTTTTTTAATCCCTGCTAACTTATTAATATATTTGTAAAAATTTATTATTATTATTATTATTAAATTATATTTATATCAGAAATTAGAACTAAAATATATATTATACTATTTTATAAATATAAAACAAAGCTCATATTCAACAAAATTAAAACTATAACATTTAATCTAAAAATAAAATTTTTAGTATTTATTTACTAGATTTTAAAGCTTTAAAAATTTAGAGCAAGACCTACTTTAAAAAAATGAATTATAAAAATAAATACTATCAAGAAATATTTATTTTTAAAAAAAATTGCGTAAGTCACCAAAAATAATCTAATTGATAATCAAAATATATAACTAATTAATTAAAAATAATTATTCCATTGAATTAAATAATCAAAAATTCACGGTTAAGAATATTTTTAGAGTTAAAAAGATGAAATTTCAAAAAATCTTATGCTAGAAGAATTTAGACTGATCAATTGCATGCAATGACGTCAATCATGACGACAAACCCACACAATTTTTATAATAATGAATTCTTGTTGATGTTTATTAAATTAAGTCAATTTTAAGGTTCTTTAGATATTAAAAATTTTTTATTAACATGAATTCAATGCACAACTTGAACTATAAATAAAAATTAAAGGATTAATTTGTTCAAAGGGAAAAATTGTCGGCAGTTTTTTCATTAGTAAAAGAAGTAAATGTTCTTGATTCTCAAGACGAAGCAAACTTGGCACTTCTAGCGAGACCGGAATTGGGAATAACATTTACCAAGTTACACTGTTGGAGATTGACACAGTACGAAAAATGTGTCTTTATTGATGCTGATGCACTTGTAAGTTAAATATTACATTATATTTTACCAGAAAATAATTGTATATATTATAAAATTCATATATAACATAATATTTTTAGGTGATCCGTAACTGTGATGAGCTTTTCGAGCGCGAAGAATTATCAGCAGCTCCAGATGTGGGCTGGCCTGATTGTTTCAACTCCGGTGTTTTTGTGTTCAAACCTTCACAACAAACATTCGCATCATTAACAGCTTTTGCGACTTCAAAAGGTTCATTTGATGGTGGCGACCAGGGTCTGTTGAATCTTTACTTCAGTGACTGGGCACATAAAGATATTTCTAAACACTTACCTTTTATCTACAACATGTGCTCTACTGCTTCTTACTCTTATCTGCCGGCATACAAACAGTAAGATTTTTATTTTATAATTATTAATAATAATTTTTCTTTTGTTTACCATAAGACAATTTTTAATTTTAAACTTATAGGTTCAAATTTTTTATTTCTATGATTTTTATTGCTAGTTTAACTCTCTGTTGGTCGGGTTTATTTTAGTGCTACGTTTATTTTATAATTAAAAAATCTATAACGTAGAAGAGCGTTTTTTTCAAAATTCTTCTTTATCTAAGAGAGAAATATAAAGCTGCAATCGTAGGAACCGGCTGTTAAGACATTTAAAAAAATTTTTAATTTTCTTAGCGGAAAGTTAAAAAAATTATTTAGAATTTCAAAATTAGTTAGGCTGTTTAATATAGTGACCAAATTTTTTTTAATTATTAAGTCCGGTCAAAATCGGTTGATTCATTCATGAGTTATCGTTGTTGAGAGAAAACCGAAAAAAGTGTTTTTTTTTTTAATTACTTCGACATTCCTAGTTCGATCAATTCAAGCTTAAAGATTCTCTATGAGGCTCAAAAAACTGTATTGAATGCCTCCAACCTCGTAAAAGTCGGTTCATTTATTCAAAATTTTTTTTTTTTTTTTTTTTTTATTTATTATTATTTAGAGTCGGTTTTAACTGCTGTGGTCATATCGCCGACTTTTAACTGTTGGGAGTGGTACGTTGGGTCTTTTTGGGTTGTGTAAATCTTAACCTACGCGGCAAGGGCCGAATATCAACCAAGTTGGTTTCTAAGACCAGCTTGGGATTCGAACCCACGCCTGGCCGGTAAGTTAGTCCGAGTTCTCTATAGGCCATGCGCCTTAGACGACTCGGCTAACGTCACCGCTTATTCAAAAGTTATTGCGGTTTGAAAACTCAAAAAATTGTGTTTCATTAAACTTCTATCAGATTTTTGAGCTCGGAGAGCTCAAAATGACACGAAAATTATTTTTTGAGCTCGAAGATCTCAAAAACGGTAATCGGAAAAAATAGACCCGGAAAAAATAGACCCGAAAAAAATTTTTAAATTATGAAAAATTAATATTATTTCATTGAAATTATTATAAAATAAAAATTATAATAATAATAGAAATTTAATAAATCTGAAATAATATGAATTTTTCATGACTTAAAATTTTTTCCAGGTCTACTTTTTCCGGGATTCCTCAAAAACATAATAAATGAAGTTTGAGCGCTTAAGTATGGAATGAGCGGGAAGTTTCAGGAATGGCCTTAAGGGTCAACCGTTTTCCTAATTTTTTTTACTCTAAACTAGCTGTTACTCGTCCGCTCCGCTGGGCGCTTTATAGAATTGCATTTTTAGATCTGGACTTGAAATTTAATTAGAGTATTGTTTTGACTTGTAGAGATTCCCAATTCTATCGAATTGGTATACACCTTTTATCCATGTAATTATTCTAAGTAATATTAATTATAACTTTCAATGTGCAATCATTATAACATTCCCGTGTCTTTCTTACAAAAATGAATAATAATTGATTTAAAAAACAAAAATTTGTAATGAGCATTGAAAGTTTCAGTTAAAGAAATTGCAGGTCTTATAAGTGAAGAAATCTGCCTAGTATATAAATATAACCAATAGAATTAAAGAATTTATTTTAAACAAATGACAATCGAATAGAATAAATTTAGTTACAATAAAAATTCATTTCTAAGTCAAAAAAAATAGGTTCCGGATAAGTAATCACCACCATATCATATACCAAAACCTTCTCCAAAACACGCTGCATCTTATGATATAAGTATTATTCCGATTGGTTCAGTAGTTTTTGCAGTACAACCGGACAAAAAAACCGGCTCTCCATTTAGCAGTATAAATAATAATTGAAACAAATAAAATCAAAAAAAATTTTTAACTGAAATCACATTAAATTTTAGAATTGATTAGTAGTGAAGTTTACAAGTAGTACGTAAAAATTAAAATATGACTATTTATTACTTTTTCCCTGCAGATTTGGATCAGAAATAAGAATAATTCATTTCATCGGTAGCACCAAACCGTGGTTGCAATATTTTGACACTCAAACATCACTAGTCCACCCTTCTTCGGATTCTCAACATCTCCAGTCCCTTCTTCAGCTCTGGTGGAACATCTTTTGCGAAGATGTACATCCACAATTGTCACCAGTCATGGTAGGTACTTTCTACTAAAACCAAAAAACTATAATTGAAAATTGAAACTATGCCAAATTGAATGTAATCAAAATGATTTTAAATCACTAATAGATATTTTTGAAGTGTGAAATTAATATATTCAAGTTTTTTTTTTTTACTAAACCAATAATAGACCAATATAATAATAATTATTAATGTATGTTATTTTAAAATGACTTATGATTATTATTTTTGCGTGATTATTGTAATGCTTATTACCTTTTACTGATTCCGCAAGCTAAGCAATGAACACGGGGATCCGCATCTTAGCGAGGTAAGATATTTTTATGTTATTTATGTAATATACAATAATAAATAATATTGCGCAATAATAAAATATCGGTTTATAAGAAATTTTAAATATAATATTGAATTACTCTTCGAGGTGTGAGAAATTGGCAAGATCGCCTCGGAATAATCTAAAAATATTTTAATATTTCTGTACCGAAATTTCTCAATTTTTTATTTTGTTTTGAAGTATGATTTTATGATTTAACTTTTTGCATGTCTTAAGCACAAAAATAATTGTTCTATTTACTTATAATTTATGACTTTATTTTTCTTCTAAATAGTAGTCCATTTATTTTTTTTTGTCTACCAGAAAGCCATTTTAATTAGTTTAATCAATACTAATTGTTATTACAAATAAATATAGTGTATTTGATATTTCATTCACTCTCGTTGAAAATCGCCGACAGGTGGCGCTGTAGCAGCGTTTTATGATCTCAAAAAAAGTGGGCTATTTGAAATTTAATTTGTGACAAAAATAAAATTCAATATTTTTATGTTTGAAAAAATTTTTTTGAATCGAAAAAATTAAGAACTTTTTATCTAAAAAAAAATTTACAAAAGTGTTTAAGACATGCAAAAATTTGTAATAAATTTAATATTCTAATAAAAAAAAAAAAATGTGTGTATACACCAGAGTACACAGGTAAGAAGTGAAACTTCTTTACGACATATCATTTTTTTACTATTTACAACTTCACAGAAATTGGGTCGATAAGGCTTAAGAAAAAAAATTTTTTCCGTATTAAATTAAAGCTATTTCAGTATTATAGACATGCATACAAATAATATGAGTAATTTATTTTATCATTGCTCTTATTATAATTATTTTATTTCATCAATTATGATCGCATCATTATTACGATTGTTGTCATTATTTAGACTCTGGCATTATTTAATCCAAAAATTAGTTAATGAGCTTACAAAAATTATATAATGAATTTTAATAATCATATTTCATGTAATAACTTAGTAAAAATAATTCAAAGCTGATATTTAATAACTTATTCAATTACACAAGTTATGAGTAAATAATTGGAATTATCTACTTAAAGTGATACAATTATATGACGACAGTTAATCTTGTAGATATGCAATGATTTTGTAGAATTCAAAACGAATTAATAAATCATTAGAAACGAATAATTAAAAAAGATGTACGTGTACATATTTTGATTTTCTAATTGTTTTTAGAATTAATAATGTTTACTAGATTTACTCTTTGCGTTGCTATACTAAACTTTGATAAAAAAAAAAAACAACATGGCGTGTAACCAAAAATCGTGACAATTTTTTTTACATTGCTATAAAATTTCTCTAATACGTCGATAAAGAAGTTTCACTTCAAAAAGATCAATTAATTGATAACTAATTGTAATAAATAATAAATTAACAATAAAATTTTAGTATGCATTTTTCTGTTTTTGGCATGACCTACGCTTGGCTTATAGATCACCAGCACTTTGGCACGACGTGAGCACAATTTATATGTTCCCATTTCTCCACCATCTAGAAATACCATATCTTCAACATCAATTCACTATGAATATCACACGTCGACAGACTCAACATACGACAAAGTTGACAAAATTTTTGACACGGGCTTTTATGAATTCAAAGATCCCTGGGATAGTTACGTAGAACCGACTGTAACTAGTAATAGTAATTATTCTCTAAATCACCCTTCCGATATTAATCTCAATACTAATTCAAATGACTCTGTTTTTGTTTGTGAGCAAAATCATGAAGAATTTGATAAAGAATCGACGGAAATTCCGCTTGAAAATGGAACAAATTTTCCAGTTTCGATGGATAGGTTCTGCGACACTGTAGAAATTTCTAATAAAACTAATAATAATAATAATTATAATAATAACAGTAATAATGAAAATACTAGTATTGAAAAAAATTACACGATTGACATAAAAAATTTTAATTGTTATCAAATTATCGATGAAATTTTACGTACTGACAATTTTGATAAAAAAACGGAACTATCGATAATTAACGACAACGAACAAGTGCAATTAGCGTTAAATAATTCAAATAATAGCTCACCGGATCAAACAAAGTGTAATATAAATTTTAATCGTGAAGATCAGCCAAATGTTGTAGATAAAACAGAAAATTTAGTTTTCCTACCGACTGAAGATAACAAATTTAACGGTCACGATCGTGCTTATAAAAATAATGTGAACAGTAAACCCCTTCCTGAATCCTATGCAGAATGTAAAAATAATGAAAATGAGTCTCAGATACATTGCACTGTTGAAGTAGAATCTGAATGTGTAAGTAATCGTCATGATTTATGATATATTAATGTATTTATTGATGTAATATTACGCGCATTAACATGGCTGATGATTAATTATAAAAATTATAATCATAGTTGACTGTAAATTTAGGTTTTTGATTATTAATAAAGTTTTATTTGTCCGATAGGCTGGCATTGCTGGAGCGCTGGCTAAAATAACTTTAGGTGAAGCTAGGAGCCCGGAACAAGTTGCGTTGGAAGAACATATGAGGAGACAAAGCTGGGAACAAGGACAAATAGACTACATGGGACGAGACAGTTTTGATAATATTTGGAAGAAAATATGCACAACACTTTCTATTGTGCCTGAAACACAAGAAAGCACACCGAAAGTAAGATTACTGTTTATTTGTCTTTGGAACACGGGAAAAAAAAAAAAAGGGAAAAATGACATAACAAGTAGGGTAAAAGACCCCATTAGTGGCGGGGACCCCATTACTGACACTTTCTTTGATTTTGGTACTTATTTAATTAATGAAATCATTAAATTCAATAGTGAATATATTATTTCTAATCTTTAAGACCTTTAGATCAGAAAAATTTTTAATTTTTATTCCAAGTAGACCATTTTTTCATTGAAAGAAAAAGTACCACTAATAGGGGTTAAAGGTGCCACTAATGGGGTCTTTAACCTTAGTATATAAGTAATAAGTGTCGCTTCAAATTTAAAACTAGAAAAATTACAGTTCGAAATAACATTTTTTAAATTCAAACTTTGAATGTTAATTTTCACAGCTTTAAGGTAATTGTCATGGTACAATATTATCAAAATATTAGAGATTATACGCGCCGCAAAAGTATATGAGCTGATAGCTAAGTAATCCATAATTTTTACGCAAGACTGTACCCGTGGAAATGCAACCCAAACAATTGTTTCTGTTCGATATATACTTTTTAATAAATTGTTGAACTTTGATCCGTTATTTATAAGTAATTAGACGGTCAAAAATTTTTTTATTTTTTTTTAAACTCACAACAAATACATTAAAAGACTGTCAGTTTTTTGAAAGTTTCTAACCGTTTTTTTTTTTTTTTTTTTTTTTTAACTAAAAAACTGGCACAGAACTGCAGAGAGCGTATGCAATCAATGTTAAATATCCAATTTTTAATTTAATTCATCTCGGGTTATAAGTAGTCAATCGACTTCAAATTTTTAGGGTAATTGTATCATCATATCCTTAACAAGTATACGAAAATTTAGAATTTTCTAAAACTATGCCTTAATCACGACAACTATTTTAAATGTAATATTTACATTTTAGAATGTAATTTTTACAATCTAAAACAGTAAATATCTAATTTTTTTTATATGAAGCGCCACGTTACATTATATAATGTAATTTTTCCGTAAAGTTATGAATGTTGACACAATCTTTTAAAATTTTTGTCATATTTTAGGAAACTATTGTTGCTGATGTAAAAGAAAAAGTTTCTAAATCTCCAGTTGTTACAAAAACTCCGTTGACGGAAGACGAACCGGGTATGTAATATGTGACAATTTTTTGAAGAATTAATTGATTTAAGATTAATGTACGGAGAGAAAAAATTTCTTTTGAACAAAAATAGGCATTGTAACAAATTTGTTGAAAATTTAATTTCTTAGTTAAACAAAAAATTTTGGAAAAAAACAGTTTTGAATATAAATTGCGAATTTTTATCTAAAATTGTTTTTTTATCATATTTAGAAAACTTTATTTTAATAAGAAAGTTACTGAGCAAAATTTTGATTTCTTTAGCTAAGAAATAAAATTGTTAAAAATTTTCAACAAATTAATTTCTTGTTACAATATTGCTAACTTTTTTCAAAAGAAATTTTTGCTCTCAGTGTGGAATATTGATAAATAAAATAACTGTAAAAGGAACGCGTTATTGTAAATTATAATAATTAATGGTGAATTTACTCAAAAATTAAAGTATATTTTTATAAAAGGATTAATTTAAACAATTGAAGAAAATTACAATAAACATGGAATATTTGAAATTTTTGAAAATGCTAGCGCTAACTTAACGTGAAAAATGCATTAATGACGTTTGGATTTATTTATTATTTTTTATTAAGCATGAGTCATATGCAACGATATTTTTATTTATGATAAAATATAAACTTTAAAAATTATGAGTACCTTTTTATAAAGTTTGAGTGTTTGAAAACAGGAACGGAGGAGAGCGACTAACAGACTATGGCGCCATAATATTGCTACATCTTGTATTATCGTTTTGCTTTACTGGGGTAAATATTTTTAAGGCTTATTACTAATTATTTGTGATTAAAAAAGTCAATTTTATATTATTATATAATGAACTGTGATTATTTGACTTCTTTAATCAATACGGCATTATTTTTAATAACGAATTATTATATAAAAAAAAATCAAGATAAATCAGTGCCTATTTTTGTAAGCATAAATTGTTTACTGAGGCAAGTTGGACCAAGTTGAAAATAATGTAAAGTTGATTACTTTTATAAATTTAAATTAAATTTTTTGTTTTTATTTTTTTACTAAAAATAACTAAATAAAAATTTAGATTGTTAATTATTAGAAATTTTGTAATAAATTCAAAATATTTATTAATATCTTTAATTATTCTCAATAAAAATTTTATAAGTAAAAAAAGATAAAAATACATGACAATTTACGAAATTTTTCTAATTCTTAGATTATGTTCTTAAAAATTCATATTTTAATTATATAATAAAATCGTTAGAAGGTTTTTCTTGGTACAAAAATCAATAAAATAAATTTAATTGTGATCATAATAGTGTTTCATTGTCATAACCATAACATTACATGGTTTTCACCTCCTTTAAACTATTTCGTTAAAAACAGAATCATGCATCCCGCTGTTTGTGTGCTTTTACAGCTTTTTTAACTTCAATCATAAAATATCAATTAATTATTAAATCATACAAATTTATAATCAACAGAAATAGATCTCCGACAGTATAATCTTTTGTTATTTAAAAACTATCGAACATCTATTTCCATTTATAATTTTGTAAGATTAATTTCAATTTAAAATACATACTTGGGACTTAAAAATAGATCCAATTACCAGAGTTTAAAATGCTGAGGAATTTTTTTCAAGTACCCCAATGTACTTAGCGGGTATTTGAAAATATATTTAGATTCCATTGCAATAAAAAATTACTACTAATCTATTTTTAAACAATTTTCATTCGAATCATCTAAGTAATAAATAATTTCAAGCAATACAACCATTCCATAAATATCGCAGTCATTAAATTAGAATTAAAATGTCAAAAAAATGAACAAAAAATCTAAAAAAATAAGCATGAATCATAAAAGTTGTTAACATTACTATTAATATTAAACAATAATGATTAATAAGTATTAAATATTTAAAATCTAACAGCAAAAGAAGTTAGCCAAGATGTAGCAGCGGAATGTCATCTAAAAAAGAGCCCAGAAGAAAGCAAAAAGTCATCCGAAAAAAGTATCCAAGAAATATCATCTCCAGCTGTTGAAACATCTCAAGCTCCAAATAAAAACGAACCTATTTTGAGCGTTACTTCGGGAGCTCCACAACTGTGCATTAAAGAATCTGGCGAGACCTCCCGACAAACATCTAAACAAGAACAAGAAGAAAAACCGGCAATTGCACTAGGATTCACAGCAAGCCCAAAGGATTCAAAAGATAAGCCTGAATTGAAACTGGACGTTTCATCAAAAAAGTCATGCATTAGAACAGTTGCTGATAGTCCAGTTCCAATCCAAGTAGCAGAGTCTGTTTTGGAGGCTGACATAAAAGAGTCTGTTTCCGAAGACATAAAACCCGTGACTGAAGAAGCTATCTCCTCGATTTCAGCCCCTATCCAAGAATCGATATCGACTGTCGTCGAAACACCCCTGGAACCACCCCCACCTGCCCAATCACCTTCTGTAGAAGCTTCGCCGTTGATGCAGCCCAATGGAAACGGCCTGGACATTGGTTTGCACTTTATAAATGCGCCTCCAAGATCAATACCGCCAATTTCTGCACCAGAACCTGCTCCTGTAAGAAGACAAGCATCAATCCCTGAAACTGAAAGTAAAAAACCAACTGGAACTTGTAGTAGAAGTTTAGTAGGAACTTCGAGCTCCGAAAAGACTGAAGCTGTTGAATCAGAAAGCTGCCAACTTAGCTCAAAAGTGTCTTTAGCTGAAAACGTTGTACCTGAACAAGTGCCTAAAACTACAGAAGAAGTTACACCAGAACCTAAAGTAGAACCAGCTGAAATAGTAATTGAAACCAAACCTCCAGAAGATCCACAAACTAGCGCCATTGTACCTGAAGAACCAGCGGCTAAAGAACAAGAGAGAACTTTACCGAAAGAATTGGTAATTCCGGGTACTCCGACCATTATTGAAGCGACCCCACCGACAAGTCCACCTCTTGATGTTGCGGGTTGTTTGCCGGAACCTGTTAAGCCAGAAAAGGAAAAACCGGAGAAGAAAGTCATCAGGAAAATTGTGAAGAAGAGTTCGGAAGAAAAGTCGGAGGAAAGCGAAGCGGGGGAGGGCAAGAAGATTACTAAGAAAGTTGTCAAAAAAGTGGTAAAAAAGGTTAAAGATACAGACGATACAGGCGAAAGCAGCGCTACTGGGGAAAAACCAAAAAAGGTTGTTAAGGTCATTAAGAAGACTACAAAAGTTCAAAATTTAGATGCCGAAGCGTCGGTTCCTGATACGCCACCACCGGCCAGTTCCCAAACTCCCGTACCACCCAAGCGAAAAGTTAAGCCTGCGACTGCTAAATCCTCCAAAAAAACAGAGCAAGACCCGGCTGCTACTCCGTGAATTTTATTATAACTTTTAGGTTATTTAAGATATGTTTTTTTTTTTTTTTTTTTTCATGGGAGTGGATGGAAGAGATGAGCTCTTCATTTTTATGGAGGATTTCAACTAGTCAATGGTTTAATACTTATCTGTTGTTTTTTTAATGGATATTTTTATTAAGATATTTGTAATGATATTGATATTAATTGTTCGAAATTTAGACTGACTTTTATCGAGCAGAAATGATTTTTATTGTTTATTTTATGACACTCGCGCTCTTCCAAAAATTTAATAATTTATTTTATGTAATTAATCACCATTCAATGTAATTTTTATTAAAAGCTATTTTTGGTGATCTATAATAAACGAAAAAGAAATAAATTTTTCTAGTAACTGAAGTTTTTACATTGCGTATGTATAAACTAATTAACTGTGCCTTCTAAATGATGAGGTTTTTTAATGTTTTTGATTATGTACAAGTTTTACAGAAATTTTTGAAATATTTTTTTTTTTTAAGTTATTCTTTACGAAAATTATTTACACTCCTGGAAACATCTAATACAGAAATTTATTACAAGATAGACAAAATGCTAACTTTATCAACACTACTTTATTTTATAAAGGAGTTGAAGTTTATTTTCAAAATTTGAAATCAATTTTTCAATTCGAAATAAAATTTTGTTCTAGGTTGAAAAAGTAATAAGTAATGAGTAATAAGTACTATTTAAAACCCTAAAATTGAGATTTTGATATATGATTCTGAAAGTAACAAAAAGTGACAGTTTTTTGAAGAAACTAATTTTCACAAAAAAAAAAATTAAAAAGAAAACAATCCACATGTAGAAATATTGCAAAACTATAAGTGAAATTTTTCTAGATTATTTTTTGTACCAATTTATTTCTTAGATTTAATCAAAAATTGGACAAATGTCTGTTAATTTCAGTTTCATGATTTTGATAATTAATTTTCGATATTCAATATAAGAATGATAAAATTCAAAAATTATATGACAAAAATATAATTTCACAGCTATTTAAATGTCAAAAAAGTTAAAATTCCAACCCGGAACATATTTTATAATTTATTTTTTTCTGTCTAGTATCAATTAAATATTTTTAATAAATTTAAATTATATAAATAATTAATTTTAATATGAGCTATAATCAGTATTTTAAATAAATTTCTTCAATTTACTTAAGAAAAAAAATTTCTTTATAAATAATAATTGTTAAATTCGATTAACTGGTTACGAATGAAATTATAATGCGATCTTCAACTCCTTTGAGAAATAATCGACTTACTTCAAAGGTTCGCTCGAAGTTATACAACCTCTATTGATGACTCTTGAAATTACAAAGTTAAAAGTAAGGTAAAAATAAACATTATAATTTACACTACAAAATATATCAATAATTTTATGATAAATAATAATAATCGAATTCTTATTTTATATTATTATTTATAAGCGTTTGTTTTTATAATTTATTAAAGAACTTGTTTTTGATAAAAATTAACAACTTAGTCTATTTACGATGTGCACATATACACACTTTGCTTAGAATAAAACCCAACAATTTGATTTTATTACTTTAATTAAGGATCAATAATCGCTAAAAATAATTAATCATTACTATATAATTAATTGATTAAATAATCTTATACATAGTGATTGAAGTTTTTTAATTTAATAACAAATAAAGAGTTATATTAAAAAAAAACTTTTGTTGTTTTTATTTCAATTCCGACATTAAATTCAATTGGAATAAATTACTACAGTCATAACTTCAATTATATAAAATTTATTATTAAATGAAACAAATTAAAAAAATTCATTAAGATGGAAGATTAATTTGTATAAAATCAATCGGCTTTGAGAAAGTAATTTGAAAGAATTAATATAAAATGACTGAGTAGGACTTCAATATAAAATAATAAAATAAATATAATTAACGGATCAATAAATTTATTTAAATAATAAATTTCACAAAATTTATTGAAAATGTATTTGAACAATATTGTTTGCATATGCAAATAAAATCGCTTGCGTCAAAAATAGTTGAAGCTATCAGAGAATCTGAAGAAACTCATTCGATATATTAAAGTTTAATTTAAATATTCTGTAGCTTTAAATCCAATCTTAAAACCTTATTCCAAACAAATTTTTTTTTTTAAAGTTTCATTTTATTTTATACATAAAACAATTTAATGAAATTTGAAAAAAATTTTTTTCAACTCAAAATTTTGCTTATTTTGATAACAATAATTTAGTTGTTGAATAAAAAGAAAAAAATTGTAGTAAAAAAAGAAAAATCTAAACTTATCATTTTTTGCAATTTCTACGAGTGCGAATTTTTAAAATATTTATCTATATTATTAAGAGAATAAGCAAAATTTTGTGGCCAGAATAGTCATATGATAAAATCGGTTTTTTTAGTGAAATTTAGTGTCATTACAAAGGTCCTGACTTGAATTCGTGCCTTTTCAAGGTTTCGTATCATTCTTACTGATAATCAATTTATTATGAAAAGTATTTAAGCTGCACTCGAAAATTCTCGATCTCTAGATACATGTTTAAGAAATGACCTGGTATCTTGCGAACTATTGACATTTTTAAAGGTATAAGCTCACCTCGACATTATACTCATCGAGACCTTTCATTTGAGTACCCACATGGCAATTTTTCATATATTTTATATATTTCAGAAATACCATATATATAAAATATATAAAAATTGCCATGTGGGTACTCAAATGAAAGGTCTCGATGAGTGTAACATAGAAATGAGTTTATAACTTAAAAAATGTCAATAATTAAGAAATTCCATTGTATCTTGAGAACTATTGACATTTTTAAAGATATAAGCTCATCCCGATGTTACACTCATCAAGACCTTTCATTTGAGTACCCACATCAATTTTTCATATATTTATATATATTATATACATGTATATATGAAAAATATATCAAAAATGCATGTGGGTACTCAAATGAAAGCTCTTGATGAGTGTAACATCGGGATGAGCTTATATCTTTAAAAATATTAATGGTTAAGAAAATACAGTGCAATTTATCAAAAGTCATTATTTAATAAAGCAAAATTTTATATATTTATAGTTCACAATTCACGGCAGTCACATAATGACTGCAAGATTGCTAGTTTTTAACTTCCCGCTAAGAAAATTGAAAATTTTCAAAAATCGGGAAGTTATTGGTTTTACCCCGTTTTTTGAAAACCGAGTTTTTATCGGATCTCGAAGTTTCGAGGTCCTAGGAAGCTTTCCTGACTATTTTCACGATGATGTTCGTACGTCTGTGTGTGTGTGTGTGTGTGTAAACCTCTCGTAACTTTTGAACGGCTTGACCGATTTCATCGCGGTTGGTGTCATTCGAAAGGACTTCACCAAACTTAGATTTCCTGTAAGTTGGAACCGATTCGGACCTGTAGATTTCGAGAAATTGCAAAAAAAGTGACAAAAAAAGTTGTTTTTTTTTTTTTTTTCATTTTTTTTAAATATCTCCAAATTGGCTGAACCGATCAACTTCAAAAACTAATAAGCTCTTAACCTTGAAATCCCGCATGGATCACCACATAGAGCGTCAGAATCGGTTGATGCGTTCGTGAGATATCGTTGTCGAAAAAAATCGAAAAAAGTTTTTTTTTGCAATAACTCCGAAATTTTTCATCAGATCAATTTTTTTGTTTAAAATCATTTATAGAGCTCAAAAAACCACATCGATCGCCGCCTATTGCGTGAAAATCGGTTAATTTATTAAAAAGTTACAGCAGTTTGAAAATTAGAAAAATCGTGTTTCAACGAATTCTGATAAAACTTTTGAGCTCGGAGAGCTCAAGATAACACATAAATTGTATTTTTGAGCTCGAAGAGCTCGAAAGCGTCATAAGTGTAATTTTAAGCGCTTAGGTATGGAATTAGCGGGAATTTGCAGGGATGGCCTTCAGGGTCAACTGTTTTTCTAATTTTTTTTATTTGCGCTCATACTTAAAAACTTTTATTCATTCAAATTAATGATACTAAAATTAGCAGATACTTGACAAAGCTTTTATTTTTCTTGAAAAATAAGTTGCATTTATAATTTCTCAGATCTAAAGGTAGAATTATTTTCATAAATTTATCTTGCTCTAATTTATATATTCATTAAAAAAATTCTAAAAATTATGTCTCTCAATTTCAGTATAATTAAAATTAAAATTTTTTATAATTTTTATAAATAAAATATTTTTTTCATAAAAATAATATATATATATATATATATATATATATATATATATATATATATATATATATATCAAATACCATTTGATTTAATAAGGAGTGATACAAAAAAAAAGTATCCAGTACCTGGTGTATGATAGCAGATTGCACAGAACGCAGTATAGCTGATACATAGAATCTATCGCGCATCTGCGGATAGTCAAGGGCACAAGACGTCTCGTGGATACGACCCTGAGTAGCTGGCAGTATGGCCACTTCTCGGTAATCGGAACTCGCAGTGTTGTGCTGTGATGTGACCGTGTGACTTTTCTGACGTACATACGACGCACTACTAATAATATACATTACCAGCAAACAATACAGTTTAAAAAAATTCATAACAATCACTGGGACTAAATATTAATTGATTTTTAACAATTAAAACTATTTACATACCTTAACTAGATATTTTGTTGGATCTGGTCGGCGAATCAGCGACCTGTATATACTAGTTATTGTTATTACATTACTATTGTATTGTGCGGATAATGTACTAGTTATTTACTGTTATGGCTCTTCAACAGTAAACAAGTCAGCTTCAGATAGTGACACTCTTAGTGACAGACAATACGTATTTTAATATTAATATATCAACAATTGTTTAAAAAAAAAAATAAATACTAAAAGTACTTGCATACTTAACCTGTGAAATGATAAAAGATATGGTAGACGATGAGGCGACCCAGGCCACTAATGATGACGCCAGTGAGTGCAAAAGACACGCGGTAAATCTTGGATACTGGACGGATCCTTTTATTAATTTTTTTGTCCGGCAAACTATTCGAAAACCTCCAGAAATTAATCGAGGATATTATGCACGAGTCAAAGGGACAGAATATTTTATTGAAAGATTTTTAAAGGTATTTTTGCTCAATTTCTTTTTAGCAGACAGCTGATTTTTGAACTTTTAATTGAAAATTAATTATGATATTAAATTTAGCAGTCACTTAACAATTTTTTAAGTTTATTTATCAAAAAAATTTGTTCCAGAAATTATTTTTAAAAAATTGCATTTTTTATTTTTAAAAATTTTTTTTTCTAATTTTTTTTTGCCATAATTTATTTGCTATAAAATTTTAAAAATTATTAAATGTATGCTAAATTTTAAAATATCCAATTTTTTTTATTGCACTGAAATTAGTTTTTTTTTTTAATATTTCAAGTGAAGTTTTTGATTAAGAGATTTTAAAATTGATACATCTACCTTTTTAATTTGTTTATTTATAATTCAAAATTTTATTATTTATATTGATAATTTTTTAAAAAATCTTTTATGACAGATAATTTTTAAATTATAATTAATTTAAAATCAGATTTAAAAACAATTAATTGAAAATTTTTTAGTTCTAGAGATTTAATTGAATTTTGCAACAGATATTTTATTTCTTTAATAATAAATTATGTTGAAATAAGCAAACATCTCAAAATTCTTGGAATTTTTATAACAAATCAATAATTATAAAAAAAAAAAATATTTAAAAAAATTCGCACTTTTAATTTTTACATGTGAAGTTTTTTATTATACTTAATTGTTATAAAAATAAAAAAAATTGTTAGATGTCTATTAAATTCAGTGTCATAGTGATAATAAATAAATAATTACAAAAAATGTACATTGTCAATTATATGAAATTAAAGTTATCAGTCATTTAACTATTTTTTAATTTTTTTTAACAAATAAATTTGATCCAAAAAATTATTTAAAGAAAATTGGATTTTCAATTTTTTTTAATTTCTACATGTCAATTTTTGTTTCTAATTTTTTTTGCCACAATTTATTTGTTACAAAAATTTTTAAAATTATCAAATATCTGCTAAATTAATTTCCATGTCAATTATAACTATATTATTTAAAAAAAAAAATTATGTATATTATTTTTATATGAAAGTTGTTAAAAAATTGTCAGGTGTCTGTCACTTAAACATTCATTATTATTATTTAAAATGATTTAACAGTTAAAGCATTTATTGATCTGTTTGTTTATTTGTTTTATTAATGACAGTATTTGTTGGTATAGAGCTTATGAAAATAATAATAACATATATAAATAAAGTATAACCTCACTGGTCAAAACATATATATTGTGGTGGATGCTCCGGCGAATGCAGACTTACAGCTGATAAAGTACTGGTAGAGGGGATGATACTAAATAGTGATGGAAACCTTGACCTGACCGAGGCCCTGGCCTAATTTTAAACTGTACCAGGATCTCACCTTTTATTGCGAATCATACAAACGTAGACGTATCCACATATATATGGGTCAATGTAAAATCAATGACGGGATTACTATTTTCTTCTTCTTTCTTATTATATTGTCTTGTTCTTACATTTATTTTAATTTGTTTTCTTTCTAGTTTTATTTTCATTAGTGCGATCCTTCCTGAGGGAGCTGCCGCTTCTAGAGAATAAATTTTGCTATTAATTATATGTGAATTTTTTAAAAATAATTTTGGAGAAATTAAATATTCAAAAGATTTGTAATTTTGATTATATAAAAATTTCATAAAATTATTGACAAAAATTCTATTTAAAATTAATTTTTTGCAACATTGGCTATTTTTTTTTAATTAAAATTTTTTAAATAGAGTGGAAATTTTTAGCGGATTAAAATGATGAATTTCATTACATAAATTCATGTTGATATATTGAGAAGAAAAGCTCTTGGCTGATTGATTGTTATCTGGGAAGATTTATTCCGCGGTTTAGTCATTTAAAGTTTGGAGAGGAAATAATAGAAAGCAATATAAAACATAACGAGGTTTTAAAGATTTTTATTGGCTTAAATTGAATTCAAAAAAACCTTTTATCATAAAATTTAATTAAATTTCACTGAAAAGCGTTTGCTTTTATTATTTATGGAGGGAAAATTCATTTTAATTCAAGGATTGTTTTATAAAAAGTAGTTAAATATGAATGGCTCTACTAGTACTACATTATTTAATAAAAAAACAATAATTAATATTAAATCAATTTTATCTCAAAAATATTATTTTAGCAATTTGAATTATAAATTTGAAATTTGAATTTCCAGTTTGTTATTCTATCATAATTTATTCCTCAGAAACTATACAGTTTATTTTGTTAATAAAATTAGATAGTATTTTAATCTCCATTAATTTAGATTTATATTTTTGTTAGAGTTGAATTTGCATAAAAAATATCGAGAAACAAATATAAAAATTCTCAAAAATTTTTATCCCAAATTGTAGAAGTAATGTAGAGTTATAGCTTAATTTTTGACGAATTATATTTAAATATGCTAATTCTAATATTTTAAAATCAAACTAATGTATCAATTACTTAAAATTTATTATTAAAATTAAACTGTTGAATTTAAAAAAATACAAAGAGAAAATTCGTGCAGTAAATTTAATTAAAAACAGCGAGATTGATGAATTTTACTTGTGCAATTAACAAAAATGAATGAAACAAAACAACGATATTTCGCCCGCGGTGGTATTAGCTTCAAAAAGCCATTGTACTATATTTTATATTGCTGTAGGATTTTCAGAAAATTATTTTTTCGCTTGAGTTGGTTTGTAATGAATTTTATAAAATATATTTAACAAAAGCTAAAGACCTTCGGGCAGTAAAAAACATCAATCAGCAAAATTTTTGTGCATTATACTCTTCAACTTCATAAAAGAAGATTTATATTTGATGAAATTAATGTAAATTTACAAACCATTAATGCTGTTGATTTTTTTTAGCTTTATGACAATGATATTATTGCAAACATTGATTTTTTTTAAGTTTTAAAATAGTTTGAACTTTACTTCTACATAATAACGACAAAAAAATATAAATAATTTTTTATTATTATTGCAGCCTAATATGTATTAGTTTATTGATTATAGTTTGAACATTATTACAGTCTTGACGAGTTGAGCTCATGATTGAAAATTTTTTATTAAAAATTATACAATATTCTTCCATTAAAAGATTTCAAGCAATGATTTATCGTGAACCCAGTTTTTGGACAGCGTTCAAATTTTAAACACTTATAAATTAACTTAGCCTGCCAAACGAATAAGACTAATCAATTTTATAAAATTTTTAGAAAAATATATTCTTTTTTTTTATTTATAAAAGATATTTATCACGTTTCTGTATAATTAAATTGTTGTTAAAAGGTATCGCAAGTCAATTTTATTTTTAATAAAGAAAAAAAATCAGTAAATAAACACTTTATTTATTAAGAGCAAACCAGAATATTGCAATATTGCCGTTAAAATATTCCTTTATTAAGCTTTCAATGTATAGTATTGAATTATAACTTTTGATATAGAAGGAAAAGTTAATTAACTTTTGAAACATATGTATCTTCACTTTGCGCACAATTATTAAACTTGTTTGTAAATTTGACTTACCTTAAACAAAACAAAATGTTAATTATAAAATACGTATGCTCTCGGTTAATTAAGAGCGAAATTATTGAACAAATGCAACAGACATCGGATATCTTTTCAGTTACCCACATAATCCCCGGGCAAACTCTCCCAGGCAAGATAACTTAAATGGTAATTATTTAATTATATTGCTCGCCTCATAAGCGAAGCGTTAAGATAGTGCTCTACTCTTGACATGTCCAAAAAGGAGTTTTCTCGAAACTGAAATTGATTTCTTTTTACTTATATCGCATTAACCGGATAATATTAGTACTATATCAACTCAAAAATCTGTCAGGCACATAAAATATATTTCAATAATCTATATTATTATAAGACATTCCTATCTATATACTCACTCATCACGATATCTCGGGAACCCTCAGACTTAGAAACTTGAAATTTTGTAGGAATATTACTTTTGCCATGTAGAGGTCACCTAAGAACGGATTTTAAGAAATTCTTCCCCCAAAGAGGTTTGCGAGGGCGTTAACAATGAAAAATTCACGTTTTTAAATATAGCTCCTATCGACTCCAAATTTGAAAGGAATCTTCTGTAATAGATATAGAAATAGTTTATAAAAAAATTTTACGATATTCCATCCCACAGGGGATAGCGGGGTTAGGTATTAACAATAAATAATACTGATGAATTAGATCTTTTTGTCTGTGTGTCTGAATTTGGGCAAATTACGGCGAATCCTGATGAATTAGATCTTTGTCTCTGTGTGTCTAAAATGAAAGCTCTTGATAAGTGTAACATCGGAATGAGTTTATATCTTTAAAAATGTCAATAGTTAAAAAAGTACAGTGCAATTGAACAAAAGTCATTATTTAATAACACAAAATTTTAGACAAATGTCTTTGTAATAATAATAACAATAGCAATATTAATAATAATAATAATAATGTTTCAATAAAAATTACTATGTCACGTCATAAAATTTTTATTCTTTAAAAAATGAATAAGATAAAAAATCCAGTTATTGACACTGGCCTAGTTGTTTAACACTTGCAATTTTTTTCTAATTAAAAAAATGAAATTTTCTTAAAAAAACTATTATCTTGAAATTTATAATTAAAAAATTATATTTATTAATTTATTAGAGTAAATTTGTTTTTTTTTTTTTTTTTTTTTTTTTTTCAATTAAAATAAAATTGCAAGTGTCAATAACTGGGTCTTTTATCTTATACGGAAAACAAAAAGTCACATATATTTCCAAATATTTTACAATAAAGTTCATCACAAAACTTTTTTGCTTCAAGCACCAAAATTGTATAACTACTAAAAACTTGCAATATCTATAACAATTTATGATGGTATAAAACATGCAAATATAAGATCAATAATTAAAAAAAAATAGTTATAAAATAATAATAACGTTCACTAATGTCAAATCTTTGTAATATATTACTGCGTTGGTTTTTATTTATTTGTTTTTTTGTGCATCATAACTGTAGTCGCTACCAGCCAAGAAGTTTATACGACTTTAAAAAAACAAATAAACAAACAATAAAAATTTTTTAACTAAATGAATATATAATTATTATTTTTTTTCAGTTATCCGATGGTAAAGGACAAATAATAAACTTAGGCGCTGGGTTTGATACACTTTACTGGCGATTAAAAGATGCAAGAAAGAGTCCACAAAATTTTGTCGAGCTTGATTTTCCAAGTGTCACTGCTAAAAAATGTTATCATATTAAAAAACATAAACAATTAATAGACAGGCTTAATACTGAAGGTATTTAACCATCTATTTTCAGAAAGTATAAATATTTATAGTCAATGACAATAATTAATACGAATTTTTAGATGGTGAGATAAAATTTTCAACAACGGATCTACATGCTGCAGATTACCATCTAATTGGAACAGATCTTCGACACATATCAGAGTTATCAAACAAATTAACGCAAGCTGAAGTCGACTTTAATAGCCCGACATTATTTCTATCAGAATGTGTTCTCGTTTATATAGATAGTAATGCAACATCTTTTCTTATTAAGTGGCTAGCTCAAAAGTTTCCCAATAGTCTATTTGTTAATTACGAACAAGTTAACATGCGTGATAAATTTGGACAAGTTATGCTTTCCAATTTACGCTGCCGTGGTTGTTTATTAGCCGGCGTTGAAGACTGTGAATCGCTTGAAACTCAGCAAAGACGGTATTTTTATTTTTTTATTAATTATTTTATAAAGGAATTTTGTAGTAAAAAAATTATTTAATACTGAAATTGACAAAATTTTTTTTTTTTAAGAAATTAAAAAAAAAACTTAATTATTAGTAAATTTCATAGAAATCTAACTATTGCATTTGTCCTCATGACGCAATTTTCGAAAAATTTTGTTATTTTCTGACTCAGTTCGTCAAGCTGGTTCAGAAAATACCATTAGTTCAAAAGTTTATATATGTATGTATTTATATGATGCGGTATATAATGCGATATAACGCGGCTTATCCGGATGATAGCGTCTCTAATTCATAATGAATCTTTTCTAAACTCAACATAAGGTACCGGGGGGTAATAAGGCCTAGCTAAGGAATATTTAAAAAAAAATCGAAAATATTGCATTTAATTATTGAAATGTATCATTAATTTTTATATTAATATAGGGTAGAAGTACCGTTTGTGGCCACTGTACCCTTTATGGCCATTTATTGTTCAAATAAACGATAGAAATGAATTTATATTAATAAACCATTACAAACTCAATTTGTTTTAATATAAATTTTTTAAAACTCAACAAAAATATGGTTATAATATTATAATTTTTTATAAATTAATTCAAATGTTAACTGGCCAAAAACGGTGCTTAGGTGGCCAAAAACGGTACTTCTACCCTATTAGCCATAAAATATAATAGAGTAATAGTAATTTTCACCATAAACAAACACAAAATTAAATTTTTTCAAAAACTTTGCGAACAGGCCTTATTTTACTACGGTAGGGTAATAAGGCCTGCGGGTTAAACATACTGGAAATAGTTATACTATACTTAATAAAATTGGAGATCAATCATTACTTAAATTTAGCAATAATACTTTTTAAGATGTTGATAAAAATTAGAACAATGATTTTAAATTATTAAATATAAAATTATAAAAAATGTTTACCATTTATTCAAACCGTTTTTTAGGAATTCTTCTGCGCTACTTTAACATATGACGGATGATGAAATATAGAAGACAGGGAACGTTGTATCGGGACTCTATAAACTTGTAGCGACATTTCTATACTAGACGCTTCTACTAGAGAAGCGTTTAGCAGAAGCGGTTATTTTAAATATAATTTCTATCACTTAGGCCTTATTACCCACGGGTACCTTACTTAATTTTTAGACGAATACCAAGGCCAAGTTCAAAGATGAGCTTAATCGGTCAAGTAGTTCAGTAATTTTTTGATCCAATCATATGTAGATCATTATGCATGATTATGTATGATTAGACAAAAACTTTTTTCATAAGGAAATAACAACTCATTTAAATCAGTTGAAAATCAAACTAGAAATCGTTATCAATGCATAAGCATAGAATATAAACATATAATGTAAGCGTAGGAAATTAATAACATGATTAAAAAATAATGATATTAGCTTAATCTTCATTTTTCGATTCTTTACTAGAAAAAAGGTCATAATTGAATTTTCGTTATATTGAGGTTGTTTGAAAAATATATATAAAGGTATAAAAGGTATAAAATATATATAAAGTTCTGGGGGATTTTGAAAAATTCGTTAAATCGTTTAGAGGAATTCGTTATATTGAGGTTACACTGTACAGGGTTTCAAAATTTTCAAAATCTTAAAAATTCATTTTTGGCAGATTCTTTTGCGCATAACTTTTAAATAAAATAACTTATCGAATTTTTGTCAATTGCATTTTAAATTTCATTAAACGAGCTTTAATTTTCATATCATTTCATTCTCCTAAAATAACCTATTCGTCTGTAGGTTTTTAATGAGATTTTACTCTTACAGTCGTTTTTTCGATTGATTTGTCCAATATATCTCATAAAAATCTATTTAAATTTTTATCCTTATTCTCAATAAATTTTTTTTTTGTATACAATCCTAGTAGTTTTTTTTTCTATTAATTATGAAATCTACTTCCATTTCGACTGCCGACTGGCCTTTTTTTAAATATTCATTGATATTAATATCAAAATAAAATTTTTTGTTTTAATCCGATTTAAAATTCACAAAGAAATAACATCAATTATTAAAATTTAAATTGCCTCATTTTATTTGCATTTAAAACTACATATACATTATATTATACCGTGACATATTAATAACCTAGTAATTAAACCAATTTCAGTTTTACAATAAACGGCTGGGAAGGTTCAAGTTCATGGACAATGGTTGAAATATATGACTCGTTGCCAGAGTCTGAGAGAAAGAGAATCGAGCGGATTGAAATGTTGGACGAGAGAGAATTGTTGACACAATTATTACAGCACTACTGCATCGCTATTGCTTGGAATGGCCCGATGTTCAAAAACATCTCAATAGCCCAAGGTTAATAATGACTGTAATTGAAGCCTATCATTAATAAACTTAATGATTTACAATAAATATGATAAAGATAAATAAAACGTGGCGTTACTCCAGGTAATTGAATAAATAATATAAAGTGATGTAATTTTTGAATTTTCACTGTCAGGTACGTGAAAATTTTGTCCGTCAGCTTTTATCCGTGTGTGATAAAATCATCGTTTGAGATTGAAGTTAAGAAATTTTTTTTCTTGAAGTTATTGGAGGTTTCTTAAAGAATGTTGGTAAAAAATTTTTTTAGACTGATTAATCATTGAAAATCAATATTATAGATAAACTAATAAATAAATTATTACTGTTTATTATTTATATTGAAAATTTAGTTGGCAATTGACAATGGTTATCGATATTAGGATTTTTGAGTCTTGATATAGTTTAATCTTTGTACTACTTATACCTCGGAATAGCTTTTTTTCTGTGATTTTATAGTAATTCCAGTGGAAAAGTTTATATTTAATAATAAAAGTATTTTTAATAATTATCATCGGTTGTGATGATTAAATTTTTTATAATTGTAAAATAGGTTTTGTTTTTTTAAATTTTAAATACTTTCTCTCTAATAGATACTTAAAAAGTTTAAAATTTTCAGTGGCCTAAGCTGTATTTTTAAATTTCTTGTCAACTTTTAATTTGTTTAAAGTTTCTGTTGTAAACAGTTTCAATCATAATTAAACTTTGTAAAATCTAATTATTTTGTTATACATTCTAGAGATAATTTTCAGTAGAGTAGAAATAATAACTTTTAATTGCAGCTGCCCGTCATTTGAAATTATAATGATGATTAAAATTACACTTTTTTTATATTATTTAATTTTACAGTTATTTATTGCTTGAAAGCTTTTTACTAATATAAAAAAATAATCATAAATTTACATGATAAATTTTTAAAGTACTATTTGAAATGTTTACATAGATTAAGTCTAATTTCATAAATAGTTCGTTCGACTGCCATTTTTTAACTCAAGGGTTTATTATTTAACTAAATACTTTCATACATGGTAGGAAAAAAAATTATTGGCTGAAGTATACTTAAATACCTTTTTTTTTTTTTTTAACAAAATATTCAAGAAGATAAAATCATCTTTGATAAAATAAATACTCGTTTAGTTTGTAGAAAAAAAAAATATAATGTTTACTTAAAAATTCACCTAAAAAAAATATTCATTAATGAGACTTAAAACGATAAATGGAAAATCAGGGTTTTGGATTTATTCAGCATCAAAAGTTAATACTAATAAAAAATTTTTAATTTTGGCTCTGATTCAAAATAAAATAGTCTTGCTTTTTTTTTTTTTTAAATTATTTTTGGCTGTTACAAAAATGTCAATTAAAAAATTAATTTGATTTTGCAACATTGATAGAAGGATTTATTTGTATTAAAAAATATTTGTTAATAGTTAACAAATCGTTTATTAGAGACCACTTTTTAGTATTAAACAAATATTTCTTAGTATTTAAAATGATTTGTTTGTATTTAATAAATCTGATATTCATTTATTAAATATTAATAAATCTTTTTAAATACTAAAAAATATTTGTTAAGAATTAAAAAGTGGTCTCTAATATATGATTTGTTAAATATTAATAAATATTTTTAACTATAAACAAATCCTTCTACTAGTGAAATTACGAGTGAAAGTAAAACTTTTATTTGTTTTCTTCTTTCTTAGAAACTCTATAAACTGCGCATACGCTAATAAAGTACCTGCGCAGTAAATGTTCCATCAAAATTTAGGTTGTCTAGTGCCATTTTGTAGAACTTCCCTGATAACTACCTTATCTATAACTTACTGTCAATCTACGTTTGCAATTTGAAGCAAACTTAACAGAAAGAATTGGCAAAGCAAGTGATTACCTATTAATTACATATAAGTTACTCTACAAATAAATGTAAAAACTTGCTGTACAAGTATTTCAATCAAATTATAGTAAAGTTGAAAAAAAGTTTAACTACAAGTTTGATTGTTAACTTGTATTCAAGTTGCGGCTGTAGATTTCCATCAATTTGCTTACAACTGTTGTTGAGTGAAGAATTACCGCCAACTTGATGTTAAGGGGTTAGGGGTAGTCAAAATTTTCAAAAAATCGATTTTTTTTTACATTTTCTTTAAGTTTAATATCTTAAAAATATTCTCTGAAAATTTTAAGTGAATCCGACAAATACTTTTCGAGTTATTCGACAAATAACAAAGGGCGCTCAAGCACTCCAGAACACTAGAGAGCATCTAGCTCTTGAGAGAGTAAAACTTTAAATGCGTTTTTCTCAAAACTATGTCTTTTGAACTGGTGATCACTGTAACTCGAAAACCGCTCAGTAGATTTTAATGAAATTTATACAGCTTTTAGAATACATGAAAAACTCGTGCCTGATTATAGGATTTTTTTTTTTTTTCAAAAATTTCGATTTTTTATAAACAATTAACTGTTGGTTTTTTGCTGAAAATTAAGAGAAAAATTTCCTGAGGCAGCCATTTTGTTAATTTTCGAAAAAAAAACAAAAAAGCTTCGATCAGGCACAAGATTATCTATTAACAAAACTAATTTTTCTTGTCCGATTGATTTTCGATGAATCTCCAAGGATTTATGATGATCACCGCAAGGACCTTTTTTTAGAACTGAGTCAACACAAACACCCATAACTTTTGAAATTATAAATTTTTTTTTTTTTAATTTTCGTGAAGTCAAGTCAAAACATTATGTAATGATGCCATATTATTACTTTTATAAAGTAAAATGATTTACTGGCAAAAAAAAATGATTGAAAATTCTCATTTTTTCATGTCTTTGACTAGCCCTAGCCCTTTAAGTTAACCGTAACTGCTAGAAGTCAACTACTTTCTGAAAAAGCGCTGGCTATCAGGGTTGAAGCTATTTTTTCCGTGCATTGATTGCAAGTATATTATGTAAAAATTTTGAGACAAAAAGTGATTAAAAATGCAAACTGAAGCCAGAATAATTAATTTTATGGCTTACTCTTTTTAATGACAATTAAGATGTTTAAACGTTGTCTGAAATGCTTATCCTTGAACCTATTCGCTATGAAGAAATGTAACAATCATAAAAAAAATTTTCTCAAGTAAATGGTTAAAATAAAAAATACGTATATTTTGCTGTTACAAGTATTGAAAAAAAAAAAAATATATATATACCTGGAGTAACATATATATTCAAGAAACGAAGAAAAAAAGAAATATATTTTTCTGAATAAAAATAACAAAATAAATAAAAGTGTACGTCGAATATAATCGCAGTGTCTCAAATGTCATAAAACTATAAATTATATTTTTTGATGTGGTAAGACTGTTTCAGACGTTATTCTTGTCAATCATAAATGCGCAATTTTTTATTGTGTAGATATACAGTAATTATTAATTAATTTAATATTTTAATTATGTATCACCAACAATTATTTTACGATGAAGAAAGTGCGCAGTCGCTCAAAAGTTATCCAGCCAAATCAGTTTCATCACTTTTATTAATTAGTAAATTAAATTATATAATTAATCGATTATAAAATTATAAAACAATAAATTTCAACGAATTAGCACATGCAAATTTTTTTATTATAATGCACCAAAGATTACACGAGCTGTTTGCCAACTAAAAACTGTTTTATTCTTTTTAAATTAGACATTAATATTCAAATTTAGCTTTTTCATTTTTTTACTAGTAATTTATAATTATTTTATTCGATTATATGTCAGCTGAATATTTATTTGTTCATACAATGACAATAGAATTTTTTAAAAGAAAACTTGAAATTATATTTCTGTAAAATCTTGAATTTTTTTCTTGGTAAAATTTATTTTTGTGGTCACTTAAGTATTTATTTATTGAAAATTAAAATTCATTAATTTATGCAGTTCAAATTTAACTTTTATAAGTTTTGCGTGCCAATAAATTCTTGAATGACTTCCAAAAAAATTTTTGAAATTATGCAGATCTATTTATAGAAAATAAAATTAAAAATTTTGTGTAAAATTGTTATGAATTAAAATAATTCAAATTAAGCTCGATTTAAAAATAAAATATTCAGCTGACGTAGTTTATTAAAAAATAATAATTTTGCAATTCTGCTTCCTAAATAATTTATATTTAAAGCAAATTCTCACTTACTGCTTTAAAAAAATCTGTATAAGTAAGATAATTTTTTGAATTTATAAAATATTAAGTTTATTTATTCGAAATAATCATAGTCATGTGCTTCCATTTAAAGTTTAAAATAAAGTTACAATCAAAGATTATTTATCTTATTGAAAGATTATAATTAAAATAATTAATTCTGTTAAATAAAATGTAAATTGCTTAGAAACTTAAATTGCGTAAAAAAATATACTTTGAAATTAGATTATAAAAATTTGTTACTTACAAGATTTAATCTTAATGAGTGAGTTACATTAATAATTAATTTATGAAAACTAATTACTTTCTTATGATAATTAGTCTTAATATTTATAAAAAAAAAAATAAATAAATAAAGTTTACGTCTTTGACATTATGTATAGTCCTATTAATAAACAAATTATTTTATTATGTGGATAAAATAGTAAAATAAAGGCTGTAAAATGCAAGTAGAAAATTTATTTTTTTACGATACCAAACTTTTATTTATATACAATAATCTAATTAAATTTATAAATTGCATTGTTAATTAATACCAATAACATATATTTTTGTTTATATAAATATATCAATTATCTAAAAAACAAATAACATTTTGGAAGGCATCAATAGGCACATTTTTAATTATTTATAATTATAACTTATAACATTATTAGTTATTATAATCTCTTTTCTCTGTTATCGATAGTCTCTTCTTAAATTTATCCCAATTTTGTTGATGGAATTTTATTTTTCAATCAATCAATTGTAAAAAAATTAATAATTAATTCAATAGAAAATTAGTGAATAAATTAAATATTCAAATCAATAATTTAAAAACCCAATGGTGTATTTTGTGCGCATTCACCAACTTCGCATACGTTTCGAGATATAGTCTTCATTTGATTGAATAATTCCAAAGATTTTTCTGATTTAACAACTTTTAAGTTGTACGCTGTACGACTTGCCGCCTAAAAATAAAAATAAAGTCATGAAATTATCCAAGACTAGTTTGATTAATTTTTTTAAAAATAAAATTCTTACACGGAAAAAAGTAAACTGTAAAATTCACTTGGATTCCGGTTAATTTTTATAGTTTCAAACAGTAAAACGGATATCGGGGTGGCAAAAATATAAACATTACAGAACTTCATGTAGAAAGTGTAAAATCCACAATTTATAATTTAATATCGAAAATAAGAGATTAATAGCTGTCACTATAGTAAATAACGACTCTGTCATCTTAAAAAATTACAGTTTCAAACAGTAAAAATTGCCGTTTCAATATTTAGTTCTTACTATCAGGAGAAGGGGGTCTCACACTGGGAGAATTTATCATTTGAAACAGCAAAAATTGTACTCTTAAAATATACATTTTACCAGTCCAAGAAAGTCAATAATTATAGTTTGATTTTTAGCGTTGCGTTTAAAATTTACCATTTTACTTTGTAAATATTGACGTTGCTTGTATTAGAAATTTAGCAACTGTATTTTATACTTTTTACATATAATGCGATTATTTTTTAGGTACGAAATGATAAATATCAAAGTCAAAATTATTAATTATTATACTTTAACATTTTCGACATTCATATAGCAAATATTACTGTTTGAAATAGTATTTTCTTCCATGTAAAGAATAAATTGTAGCATTTAGCATTTAAATGATAAATATTACATAGTGATTATTAAAATCACGATTTTACTGTTTGAAATGGTAATTTTTCGCAGTTGATCATTACTTATTATAAATCGACTATTATTTATTACAGTTTACTTTTTTCCGTGTAGATTAAATAAAAAAAAAATAATTACCTCACTACACCATACTTTCGCCATAACTGATTCATGTTCAGCACTCGGTATTTTATTATTCAATGATTGACTAGCTCTGCTCAGAACAACAACAGATGTATATGTATCAATAGCAGCTTGTGCTAGTCTGTTTAATATAAACTGTTCATTCACGATTCCACGCCCGTATTTAATTAAAAGTTCTTCCACAGTTTGTCCGAAATTTTCGATGCTCTAAAATAATTAAATAAAAAAAAATAAATAATTATTACCCTTTAATTGAAAATTTATTAAATTAAAGTGATTTACTTTTCCAGTTAAATTAGCGCTTTCTGCAAGAATAGGGTGCAGTAAATGAGCAAAAGTCGGGGTTGATCCCAATCCAACGGCTTTGGTAGCGCGCTTAGCAGCTTCTTCGAAAATTAACCCCAAGTTAGCTGCTGGGTTTTTGAAAGCTCTTTGGAGTTCCTGTAAGTGTCCTCCAGCATGCTGGATTCCAGTTAACGCGACGAACAATCGCAGAATGTCATTGGTTCCTTCGAAAATTCTGAAAATACGCACATCTCGCATCACACGTTCCAAGCCGGTGTCCTTCATGTATCCCATTCCTCCGAGAATTTGAATAGCTTCGTCACACACGTACCAAGCTGATTCGGAAGCAAATACCTGTTGATCAAAACATAAATTATGTTCTGCTAATAATAGATAAAGTCAATTAAAGAATTAATAATAATATCAATAATTGATGAATATTTTTAAATAAATTCAAAAAATAATGTGCTATGACAAGATCTATTACCAAAATTTAATAGAAAATATGACGGAACAAATTTATAGAACCAAAAAACTATTCACAACTCCTCCAAAAATATCACATAAAAATTTATTATCACCGAAAAATATATAAAATTATTAAAAGTCACAAATTCAGGTCAAGACCTTTTTGATCTAAAATAAGACCTTTTTGATCTAAAATAAACATTTACCTGTCACAAAAATTTTCCTTATTCTCTTAATTATATAGATTAATATTTGACTTAGAATTTCATTGACGTGAACAAAAGAAAATTAATAAACCAATTTTGTCAAGCGCAACCAAGATAAAAAAAATACTACGATTAAGAAAAGTTTTTTGATACAAGAAAAAATATATCTCGAAAAATATTAAGAATATATTTTCTTGTCTGAAGAAATTGTCGAATTAATCAATGTATTTTTTATGTAATTCAAGTAAAGCTATTCGTATATTTATTTATTATGATAGAAGCAAATATTTAAAAATTAAGGCAGATTTTGATATTTTTTGTCAAAAAATTAATACATTTTAATTAAATTCTTGAACCAAAAAATCTTTTTTTGGAAAATAATTTTTTTTTCTCAGCGTATTTAAAATTACTCCAAAAACTTACCATACTAAATCAACTATCGGTGAAAAGTACGTAAAACCTTGAAAAATCATGAATTCAAGTCAAAACTTTAACAACGATATTAAATTTAACTAAAAAAAAATGATTTTTTCATATAAATATCCAGGGGGCTAAATTCTTATTCTCTTATAAAATAATAATAATAATAATACCTTCGAAATAGCAGCTTCTAATTGATACTCCTGACTACCAAGATCCATGTTACCCGAAATCATAAATGCGAGAGATTGCGTAACATATTGATGCATCGACATCCTTGCTATTTTTTCTTGAATACTGCCATATTGATTAATAGTTTTACCGAACTGTACCCGCTGGTTAGCGAATTCAACAGCTTTTTTAATACAACTCTGCATCGTTCCCGATAACGCAGCAACCATACCAAATCTCCCGTTGTTTAAAATATTCATAGCGACTTTGAATCCTTGACCTTCACCTACCAACACATTCTCGGCTGGTACTTTGACATCCTCAAAGTAAACTTCAGCGGTGTTACTGCATTTAATGCCCATTTTTTTTTCCGGTGACCCATTTGTCACACCACCGAATGCACGGTCTACAATAAACGCCGTTACTTTTTCAGTGGTCTCGCCGGTTACAGGATCTTTCATAGGCACTTTAGCGAAGACGGTGAAAATGTTCGCCCAACCGCCGTTTGAGATCCAAATTTTACTGCCGTTCATTACATAGTGAGTCCCGTCCGCAGATTTTACAGCCCGGGTCTTCACGGAACCCGCATCTGATCCACAACTTGGCTCTGTTAAGGCGAATGCTGCATACTCGCCATTTGAGACACGGGTCAGATATTTTTCCTTTTGCTCTGGAGTCCCGTATAATAAAATACCCTGAAGATTGGAGAAATAGTTAATTAATATTACTGTTAATAATAAATTAAAGTTTTGGGTAAATAATTTAAGCAAATTTATTGAATTAATTGCGAATTATATGTCTAACTTTTTGGTTAAATAATTAAATACTTATTAAAACTAAATTCTACACGGAAAAAAGTAAACTGTAATAAATAATAGTCGATTTATAATAAGTAATGATCAACTGCTAAAAATTACCATTTTAAACAGTGGAATCGTGATTTTAATAATCACTATGTAATATTTATCATTTAAATTGAAGCAAATTGTTAAAGTTTTATTTATAATTGTTAATCGAATGTAACATGGAATATGATAGGATTAAATTTTTTCTGTAAAAGCTGTACTTAAGAAAATAACTAATATATTTATCATTTAAATACTACAATTTATTCTTTACATGGAAGAAAATTTCAAACAGTAATATTCGCTATCGGAATATCGAAAATGTTAAAGTATAATAATTAATAATTTTGACTTTGATGTTTATCATTTCGTACCTAAAAAATAATCGCATTATATGTAAAAAGTATAAAATACAGTTGCTAAATTTCTAATATAAGCCACGTCAATATTTACAAAGTAAAATGGTAAATTTTAAACGCAACGCTAAAGATCAAACTATAATTATTGACTTTCTTGGGCTGGTAAAATATATATTTTGAGAGTAGAATTTTTACTGTTTCAAATGATAAATTCTCCCAGTGTGAGACCCCCTTCTCCTGATAGTAAGGACTAAATATTGAAACGGCAATTTTTACTGTTTGAAACTGTAATTTTTTAAGATGACAGAGTCGTTATTTACTATAGTGACAGCTATTAATCAGTTATTTTCAATATTAAATTATAAATTTTGGCTTTTACACTTTCTAAATTAAGTTCTGTCATATTTATATTTTTGCCACCCCGATGTCTGCTTTATAAAGTCAAGTATACTGTTTGAAACTCTAAAAATTAACCGGAATCCAAGTGAATTTTATAGTTTACTTTTTTCCGTGGAAGTTTAATTTTGTAGAGCATTTTTTAAAAATTCAATTTTTTTGTTTTATGTTACTATTTTTTACGAGACTATTAAAAAATTGAAAAAATGATAAAAAAATTATTTTGAACCTAACAACAAAACATAAACATTAGAAAAAAAATTCTTGATTTCGTAAAAAATTTTTCTAACTTAATCTTCCGATAAAAATGACAATTTTACAAAAAAAAAATAATAAAACATTGTATTTATCTATTAATATTAAAAATAACATTTTATCTGTAAAAAATTTCAAACAAGAAAAATAATATCATTAGATTTTATTCTAATAAAATTAAAAGTTTTATCATAACAGCGATAAAAAATAATTCATTATAAATTCAAGATCAAATTCCAATTACAATCGTATGTAAACAAATTTAAATCGATGATTAACAATGATAATTATAATTTATTATCAACCGAGTTTAAAAGTATAATAATCATCAATAAACTTTATTGTTATTTTTGATCTCAAAACATATTTGAAATAGCAAATAAATATAAAATTTTGAAAAAAAGAAATAATTGTAAATTTTATGGCTATGAATCAGGAGAAAGCGAGTTATCAAATAGAAAATGAAAGTAGAATAATATCAAAGATTAATGAACTTACTTTAAATCCAATACTTTGATGTGCGCCCAGCATAATACCGACACCTAAATCATTCTGACCTACTATCTCGACCAATCTCGCATACTGAGTGTTGTTCAGTCCGATACCTCCGTATTTTTCGGGCACTTGAATAGAAAACGCTCCTAGATCCCACAGTGTTTGCTTTACTTTGTCATCTACATCTGCTGTATCGTCGTTTTTAACTGGGTCATTAACTTCCTAGATCACAAATAGTCTTACAGTTTTCTAATTCAAGTGCAAATTCATGAATATGTATCGCAACATTGAATAATTAATAAAATGAATGAGTTACCGCAAAAAAATTAGAAAAAGGATCAACAAGCATTTTTAACGTCTCTGATTGATCAGAATTCAGTGCTTTTGGAAATGGAATGACTTGCTCTAGTTGTAATTGACCTCGGAATAAATTCATCGTGAATGACAATGATTCTTTTTTTTCCTTTATCTCCTTTGCGGGATTTTCCTTCGCAGCTGTCTGGGTCGCTAGACATCTATTAATTTTAAATAATTATTATAATAGATAATAGATATAAAACATAAATTTTATTGGACAAACCTTGTGTTCAATTTAACAAATTTATTAAAGTGTTTTGGAGTAAGAGATATTATTTTTGACACTGACAACATTTTTATATTTTATAATTTGTTTGACACTGACAACTGTCACAATATATTTTTTATTAAAAAAAATTTTTTTTTATCTTTAATTAAAGAAATTAAATTAAAAATAAAAACCGAAATAGAAATACACTCGCAGCAAGTCTGATTATGACTGAAAATTGTGATCTTCAACAGTAGTATGTGTTTACTGCATACACTTGGAGCAGTGGACTTTGATCCAGCTGTTGCATTGAAAGTCTGTGACGTAGAATGACAGAATAATTTTATTGTTATTTTTTTTATTTATTTATTTTCTCAGTATTTATATGATTAGAAAATTTATTTTGTCAGCAGTAGGTGTTAGGTATCGTTTGGTGTTAAAAAAGAGTGGGAAGTACAAAAGAAGTTCTACTTGGTTGACAGGTGGCGCTTTTAATGCGCAGATGGTTATGCGCAACTAAATAAAATGCGGAAAATATTTGAATTGTGATGACACTGAAGTTGACAGACATTAAAAATGATTTTAGAATTTTATGGCAATTAAATCATTATAAAAAAAATTTAATTCAAAAATTCTAAATGTGAAAATTAATAAAAATTACAAGTGAAAATTTTTAGCATTTTTTTATTATAATTAATTTGTTATAAAAATTTTTAAAATTGACAATTTTTTTAATTTTCAAAAAAATCAATTACAATAAAAAAAAATGCTTAGAATAATTTTCATTAATAAATTTTTTTAATTTTCCCACGTGAAATTTTCTCCACAATAATTTTATTGTTATAAAATTAAAAAAAAAAACTTGTAATATCAGTCAATTTCAGTGTCGTTAATATAAGTTAACTTTAATTATTTTTCTTGATAATAAGTAATAACTTGTTAATCATGATTTTTATTATTGTAGTAAATGATTGTTGAGGAAATAATTTTTTAATCTTTAAAATTTTATAGTAACATTATAAGACTTATCAATAAACGTCAAAAAAATATGTGATAAGCCTAAAAATTAATTGTGATTTTTTTGTTAAAAAAAAGTAATTTTTAAACGCATTAAAATATTGAAAAAATTGGTAATAATAAATATTAGAATTTACGGTCTCATTCAATAAAATTTATTTAATAATTATTTAAATAATAAAAATTAAAAAAGTTAAATGATAATTTTTTTTTTTTAAAGAAAATTTTATTTCAAAAATATTTTTGAATTGTCTCGATTTTTATGTTTTTAAACTACAATTTTTTAATCAAAGTTTTCTATTGAAAACTTTTTTATCAAGAAAAATTAATTTAGAAAATAAAATAAATATAATTGTGGCATTTTACTTGTAACTCATAACCATAATTCATGTACTTAATTATAGAGTAGAGTACTTATTAATAACACTGACTTCAAATTAATATTTTTACATTTTAAATCTCTATCGATTGATTATAAAAAATAAAACATTACTGATAATTTATCAGTCTATCGTCTTATTAAAAATAAATTGATTTTGTAGCCAATGGTTTTCGAGTAGTTTTATTATTTGCGAAAATGGATTTTCTGTCAAAATTAATTTTTTACAATAATACTTTATCCATTTGTTTCCAACGAAGACTTTTTAGTCCTGGAAACAACGGTTCTCCATGATCGTCAGTAGCTTCATCCCACCCTCGCTCTAGAAAATCAACAAACCTAGCTTTTGCCGCGGTTTTTTGGGCCAGCAGAGAAGAAAACATTGTTGAAGTTACTGGTATGTTGTATGTCTCACCGACTTTTTTTCTGCAAAATTTACATAAGAATTATATTTTATAGAACAATCTTAATGATTCATAAGTTTTCACATAAGTTACGATGATGATTATGATATTAAGTTATTCTATGAATCATGAATATGTTGATAAGTTTGAGAACATTTAAATACCTGGTTAATAAAAGATGAGTGCCTAATCCCAGACGACTTTAATGCGGATTTATGTCCAACCCAGTGCCCGTTAAAAAATAATCAACTCCGTATCTTTCACATGGATCCGCTTCCCCGGCAGCATTTTGTACATAATTTATTATTTTCTGAGTTTTTACCATGTCGCTCTGAATAAAACAGATTTAATAATTATTAATTACTGGTTATTTATTGTTATACGAAAAAAATTACAGTTTAAAGTACAACTTTTAGAAGTAGAGTCTTCCGAGCAAAAAACTGGAAAATTTACAGTTTTAAAACTGAATTTTTAAAAAATTTAAAAGAAGTAAATATAAAATCTATGAAATTATATTAAAAATTTTTAAAATTAATACTTTAGATTTTATTTTATAAAAATTTTATTTTTTTAGTTTTTTGGTCGGAGTTTTTTTTATTACTTCAGAAACTGTAATTTTTTAATTAATTTTTTTCGCAACAGGAATTTTAGAAATATTTTCAATTATAGGTACCGTAACAGGTCTTTTTATTTTACTCGTATCTTTGTCAATTACTCTCAAAATATTTAGCCCAGCCAATACAGGCACTTTGTTGTTTTCAGTAACATCAAGTGTGCAAATAGAAATTTCTTGATTGATGCCCGTTTTCCAAAATGCACGATTGTAAGCCACTGATGCTGTATCATTTACTACTTCTGAAAAAATCAAATTTTGTTATGTTATTAAAAGTTTATTTTAAACTGATGTTTTGATATTCAGCAGTGTTAAATTTAAAATTTTTCATTTTTAATTGAATAATTATCTATATTATTAAGAGAATAAGAAAAATTTTGTGTCCAGGATAGTCATATGATAAAATCGGTTTTTTTAGTGAAATTTAGTGTCATTGCGAAGGTCTTGACTTGAATTTGTGCCTTTTCAAGGTTTCATATTATTCTCACCGATAATCAATTTATGATGATAAGTATTTAGACTGCATTCGAAAATGCTCTATCTCTAGATACATAATTAAGAAATGACCTTGTATCTTGTGAACTATTGACATTTTTAAAGATATAAGCTCATCCCGATGTTACACTCATCGAGACCTTTCATTTGAGTACCTACATCAATTTTTCATATATTTATATATTTCACAAATGCCATATATATAAAATATATAAAAAATGCCATGTGAGTATTTAAATGAAAGGTATCAATGAGTGTAACATCAGGATGAGCTTATATCTTTGAAAATGTCAATAATTAAAAAATGACCTTGTATCTTATGAACTATTGACATTTTTAAAGATATAAGCTCATCCCGATGTTACACTCATCGAGACCTTTCATTTGAGTACCCACATCAATTTTTCATATATATATATATATATATATAGCTATATATATATATATATATATATATATATATATATATATATGTATTTACGAAAAATATATAAAAATCCATGTGGGTACTCAAATGAAAGCTCTTGATGAGTGTAACATCGAGATGAGCTATTCTTTAAAATATATATTATATATATATATGTATATATGAAAAATATATAAAAATGCATGTGAGTACTAAAATGAAAGCTCTTGATGAATGTAGCATCGGGATGAGCTTATATTTTTAAAAACGTCAATATTAAAGATAGTACAGTGCAATTTAACAAAATTCATTATTTAATAAAGTAAAATTTTATTTATTTATAGTTCACAAATCCCTGCAGTCACATAGCTAGTAATTACTAAACTATGAAATGCATGAAGAAATATTACTCACCAAGACTCATACGCATATCTTCGTATCTCAGATAATTATCACATAAATGATCTAAAGCTTCTTCGTATCGATCTTCCGGTATTTCTTGAATAACAAACCGCAATTTTTTTCCAGCTGCATTTGTGATTTCCAAGGAATCCCATACTTTCAAATCACCTGGAGGACGAGACCAAACCATGTCTGTTTTTAGAGAACAACAACCTTCACTTTCCGACATAACTAATTCGAAATTTCATTTTTTTTTTAAATTTACCCTCATCATTGTTGCCTAACGCGCCAAAAGAAGTATAGCTTCAATAATTTGATTAAAAAAATAATCTTGAATCAAGAAAATCATTTTGAAGAGTTTCGCTGTTTTGAATCAAGCAGAAAAATTCTTTTACTAAGAAATTGATCTCCAGTTAATTAAATTTTTCTTAGTTCAAAAATTTTTCTGTTTGATTCAAAACAAATAAACTCTTTAAGAAAACTTTCTTAAGTTTTAAGTTAATATTTTATATCAGTGTAGGCTTCACTATCTTACGACTTTTCAAATATTAAATTTTATTTTTGTTTATAGTAAATATTATTCTTTTTTGTTACATGGATGTTTCATTTCTAAAAAGTCCTCAAATAGTGATTAACATTAAAATGTATTAATAGTCTTCTTTTGATTACAAATATCTCGTAATAAGCCTATAACCTAGGCCTTATTACTCAAAAACAATTTTCGGCAAAAGTTTAATGTTGAAGTCAATAATATAAATCTCATAACTTTGAAAGATCTTGAATTTTTTAACAACCCACTAATTAATTTGTTTCCAAACAAAATACATAAACATTTCTTAAAAAAAAAAAAACTTTTTTTTTGTATTAAAGAGCCGGTGATATTGCTTTAATACAACAAATTTGCTTACATACAAAATTTCAGGCGCAAAAAAATAAAAAATTTTTTTTTAATTTATCATTTTTCATCAAGATTCAATTAGCTAATTGCAAATTTAATGAAAAACTGTCTGATCATTTTAAATATCAATAAAAATAAAAATTATCAAATGCGACAGAATACCAACTTTATTTTGAAATAATTAAAAAAATATAAATGCAAATGAGATTATAGAACAAATTGGCAATCTACAAACGTAAAAGGCATTACAATTTAGTCGGACAGTGTCAAAGTCAATCTATCTTTAATTTATTTCCATTCCAACGTAAATTTAACTGAGAATACAGTCGTGTCGTAGTACAAATTGAGTCATCGATTCGGCCTCTTCATTACCATTTACCCTAGTAGTACACTACTATTATTCTATTTAGCATTACAGCCCAATCCAATAATAATGCACTTCTGTCATTACTCAAATTAACGTCAATACCCTTTATCTCTGTCTCTGTCTCGACGGTATCACGTAATTTTTGATTACTTCCCACCAAATAGCCGATATTTAATCCTTCAACTTTCACTCCTTTTGATCCCAACATTACAAGATGTTTAGATTTATCAAAAGCGATGATTAGCTATTGTATTGTCTAAGCGATATTTAATTACAGAGTATCTGAATTACACAATGTGACAGTATGCTCAATACTGAACGTACACTCGAGTTTGAGACGTTGTATTTAGTGTGGATCAGTGAAGTGATATCATTGTCCTTCATGAATTGTAGTAGTTCACTGAGCAGAGCCAGCTGCGCTAGAAGATAACGCACGTCACCAACAAACCAATGTCCTTTACCTAAGTCCCACATGTGCTTGTTCAAATTCCAGCTCAAGATTCACTTCAGTAAATATATACTATTGTATTCTTTGAATTATTTTCTTTTTTAAATTATATACATACACTTTCTTTGATCCACACTTTGAACAAAGTCTCAAAGGTGTTTAATGAAAAAATTTTTATCGCTCAGGCATTAATTTTAACTTCCAAAAAATTGGAAATTTTAAAAAATTTAAACAAATTTCTTAAAATTGAAATCAAATGTTTAATTTTTAAGATCCTATAACATCAACAGATTTGTTAGATTTTGAAAAATACCAAAAATAAAACTTCTTATTCAAAATAGCTTTTAGATTTTTTAGTGAAATAATTTTTAAAATTTACTGTTCAAAAAGTGTTTCTTCCAAAATTTTAAACAAAATTATTTTTTAAACCTGACAACTTTTTGAGCTTAAAGAATAGCCACTGTGAAATTTCAAAAATAAAAAAAATTTTTTTATTAAATCCAAGTTTATAGATTCAAAAATATTTTCCGAGTTATAGTCATTTTTGTGACAGCACGTCAAATGACTTCACATGCGCGGCACTCCGACAATAACGCGTTTTTCTCGAAACTATTTTTTTTGAACTGATGCGAACTGTAATTTGCATAAATATGAATCGATTTGAAACTTTCTTTTCCGTATTCATCTATTCAGTAGCTATTGTTGCACGTAAGGGATTTTGGAAATTTTGATTTTTAAGATTTTTTAGAGCTGTTTGAATCCAAAAAAATGAGAAAAAAAATCAAAAAAATTTTTAATACGTCGCCATTTTTTTTGAAATCCAAATTTTCAAAATCCCCTGCGTGTTACGATAACCACATGCATGCAGATTACAACGCTGATTCGTTTTTTTGTTTTAAATAATCCGTTTTTGAGTTAGAGATCGCACCATGGTGGGGGAAATTTTTTTAGTGTTCTACAAACATGCTAATAATTTTGTAACAACATGATATTTTTTGATAAAAATTTAGGAGAGTAATCTTCAATGTATACTTTATGAAACAAAAAAAAAACTGATCCCCAAATTCCTTTATTATCCCAGTCAAAAAAACTCCCGAAAATCACCTATTTTTTCGATCCTCACAGTGGCTATCTCCCTTAAATTACTTCGTAAAATAAAAATTATCAAAAAATATTGTTAACTTAAATAATTTGTTAGTTTTTCAAAACTGATCGATCTTGTACTGATCGAATTATTTTTTGTTGCAAAATTGCAAAATGTCGCAAACTGTATTAAAATCGGCCTATAGGTTAAAAAGATACAAACTCAAATTTTATTTTGAAAATAAATATTAAAAAAATATAAAATCAAATTCTTTGAAAGCTTTAGTATTTATTACGATATTTTTGAATACTCCCAGTTAAAAAAAAAAACCATAAGTTTCAAAACTAGTCTGTAAAGCCACTCATCAAATTTATTTAAAACTAACATTTCCAAAAAATAATAAACCTTGTTTTTAATGAAGACACAGTAGTTTCCTTTATTTCACTAAAAATACTAACTTAGCGTGAGACACAACCTTGTTTCTTGATCAAATAATTCAAAACCCGATAATAATAATTTATGAATTTCTACCATAATATATACAAACACCTGAGTCTTTCCGATAAGAAAAAACTTTTATCTCATGAAACTTGATTTAAACTTCCGTAGACCAGCGATAAAATAAAACTAAATAACCCGTGTAAGTGAAGTGTAAAAGTAATCGTTTGAATCCAGAAACCAATTTAGAGTACTTTATCACCAATTTCTTGTTTCGCACTTGGGTTAACTTTTTTCCAATATATAATCCACTCTTGCGCACAGCATCCGCGAAAGTTGTCCGAGATTTGTTGAGGATGCTTCAAATAGTCACAGTGTATCATCAACGGGGTACCGCTGCGGTACCGCCATGGCGAAAGATCGGCCGGAAAACTTTGAAAATCGCGTTGATACTGCTAAGAAAGAGCTGCTGTTAATTGTCCAAAAAATTGACGGCCTTTGCCTGACGACAAAAGCTGCTAAATCCTGGGATGTTTACAATCAATTAAAGGGTTCTATGATAAAATTTTCTGTGAAACGCAAACATATTTTTCTACTGGGTTTCATCGCTTGGATTTTTTATTATTTTGTCAAAAGTCACTTCAGTGATCTTCAGTTTCAAAAGGTATTTTTTTTTTTATAAATTTTCTATTTGATTTGTTATCAATTAAATGATTTAATTTATCCAGTGCTTGATTGAGCCGCCAGATATTTTCCAAAAGATTTTTCGGCCCGCTGAAGATTGTTCCATGTGTCAGAGTATCCAGCAGATTGAAAAGCTCGCTAATATTGATCCTGATTTTTTTGAACAACGGTAATATCGTTTTGCACCAGAACATTTTTATTTTTTTATTTAAGGAAGTTCGAGCGTAACTAATGAGTCAAAATAATGTTAAAATTTTTTTTTAATTTTAGTCTTCGCAATATTCGTCAAAATTCTTTATTTTAATTTAAAATAATTTAAACAATTTAATAATTGATAATTCTTACTTATTTAATAAAGTAAAGTAATAAAATGACTTTGGTATTTATTACTTGCCGGAATAAATAAACAGATTTGGCAATAGCGCGCTTGATTATACCCATAACAGAGACGTGGATGAGTGTGTGAGTTAAACATTTCTCTCTCTGTAACTATATTTCTATCCTTTTCTTTTTTCTCAGCTGTTGACGCGATGTTGTCAAATTCTTGTCTTTATTCGAATAAATGGCTGACGATAAAAGAGTTACAAACATAAAATTTGACTTTAAATATTTCAAAAATTATATCGGTAATGTATTATTATTAAATTGTTTTCATATTTTGCAATAATCCAAGTTTCTTGCGTATAGTTTTTTATCCATTAAAGTTGGAAGATTAATATTGAAAAAAAATAATTAAAGTCTCGACAAAAGTTTGTCCGCCATAAGAGCCCGTATATAAGGAGATAAAATATGTGATTTTTAAAATTAATATCTAAGTAACTAAACGGTGAATCTTTTTTAAATTTTGGGATTAAATAAATGACGTATTTATTTATACGAATACTTAATTTCAAAGTTCAAAGTTGGAAATTATTTTTTACATTAGATTCGCTCGAACTTCCTTAATTACTGATAAAAAAAAATTATTTTTTCCACAGTTATGCATACTCTGGCAAGCCAGTGGTAATAACAGATGCTACTGTGAATTGGACGGCGGCACAGTTGTTTTCGTTTTCATTTTTCAAATCTCTGTACCATGGCCGAGCCGCTAATTGCCAATTTTTTCCATACAAAACTGGGTTTAAGAGTCTGCAAGATGTCTTCAATATGAGTGAAGATAGAATTCTTTTGAAACCTGGGTCAGAACCTTGGTATGTTGGCTGGTAAGTCTACTCAAAAATATTTTTAATCCAAAAATGTTTACGTATACAGTAATATGTTGCTCGTTAAAAAAATTTTGATTTATTAAAAATTTCACATAAAACTCAGATTTTTAAATAAATATAACTTTAAAATAAATTTGATATTAAAACTCTATAATTAAAAAAAAAGTAGGAGAAATAAATAACAAGCCAAATTTCAGGAATTTTTTTTTTTTTATTTATTTTACATCCTCGGCAATCTTACAAAAAAAAATTACAATTTTTACATATTTAAAAATAAAAAGTATTATACTAAATTAATAACAGCCATAATATTATAATCCCTAATTAATTTACATCAGAAAGTCAATTCAAAACTACTCTTTTAACCTCCCTTTTATCTTTTATCTTTTCCATAGATCCCTTAAAGAGATCAACCTCCGTAACAAATTCGTTAATCATCTTGAATATTAGTTAAGTATTTTTTCTTGTATTTTAAATAATTTATCCCTTTATAAGCTTTTTTCGTAAAAATTTTTTATATAATCTGCAATCCGCATTCGAAATATTATAAAAAAATATTTGATAAAATTTGGCTAACTGATTTTTTATTTTCTAAAATTTCACAATAAAATAACAATAATTTTATGCCAAATTCATTCAAAGTCGTATTTGTTGAAAAATCTGAAAAATTAAATTTTTTTTTATGCAAGTAGCCGTTCTATTGATCAAAATCTCTTTTTGAAAACAGGAGCAACTGTGATGAGAAAATAGGTTCAATTTTACGTCAACACTACAGCAGACCTTATTTCTTACCGACGACTGCAGAAAGCGAGAAAACGGATTGGATTTTCATGGGAAGTCCCGGCTACGGTGCTCCAATGCATGTAAGTGTAAATTATCTGGGCAAAATAATCGATATTTTTCAAACATATGGTTACTTTTCCGTTCTCAAGGTCGATGACGTCGATCACCCCTCATGGCAGGCGCAGTTAAAGGGCTCCAAATTATGGATTCTCGAGCCTCCGCGTGAGTGTTATTTTTCTTGCAAAAAACTACAAGTTGTCGTGGAACCTGGAGAAATAAGTGAGTTTTTAATTTTAATTGATAACTATTGACAACAATCGATTTACAAATTGTCTATTTTTTAGTAATACTGGATACAAATCGCTGGTACCATCAAACGAATATTATCTCTTCTGAGCTTAGTATAACAATTGGCGCTGAATACGATTAAAGGGTCTATCTTTCATGGAATTACTCCGAATTTAAAACTATATATCTATATATTTTTATTTTAAGTACCCGTATTTACAATCTTTGAAACAAAAATATTTTATTCCAAAGTTATTTCATTATAAAATAAATATATATATATTTAAAGTTTGAAAATTATTTATTTAGAAATTATTTATTAATTTTTGATTTTTTAAACGAGTATTAATTACATTAAAAAACTTGAGAATTTGAAAAAAATTACCCTTATTTAATTCCTAAATTTTTTTTTCTTTATAATAAAATTTACCAATAATTTCTTCATATTTTGTAAATAGTGATGACTTGTAAAATTAAAAAATTAAAAAATGACATCCATTTGAAATTAAAAAATTTTTTAACTTCCATTGATTTACTGAAAACTAGCTGTTACTCGTCCGCTCCACTGGGCGCTTTATAGAATTGCATTTTTAGATCTAGACTTTAAATTTAATTAGTGTATTGTTTTGACTTGCACAGATTCCCAATTCTATCGAATTGGCAAGCACCTCTTATCTATGTAATTATTCTAGCTAATATTCATTGTAACTTTCAATGTGCAATCATTATAACATTCCCGTGTCTTTCTTACAAAAATGAATAATAATTGATATGAAAAAAAAAAATTTGTAATGAGCATTGAAAGTTTCAGTTATAGAAATTGCAGGTCTCATAAGTGAGGAAATCCTAGTATGTAAACATAACCAATAGAATTAAAAAATTTATTTTAAACAAATGACAATCGAACAGAATAAATTTAGTTACAATAAAAATTCATTATTTCTAAGTCAAAAAAATATAGGTTCCGGATAAGTAATTACCACCCTATCATATATCAAAAATCAAAACCTTCTCCGAAACACGCTGCATCTTATGGTATAAGTATTATTTCGATCGGTTCAGTAGTTTTCGCAGTATAACCGGACAAAAAAACTGGCTCTTCATTTATTAGTATAGAAGATTTACCAATAATTTCTTCATATTTTGTAAACAGTGATGATTTGTAAAATTGAAAAATTTTAAAAATGACATCCATTTGAAATTAAAAAATTTTTTAACTTCCATTAAGGGGGATAGCCACTGTGAGGATCGAAAAAATAGGTGATTTTCGGGAATTTTTTTGACTGGGATAATAAAGGAATTTGGGGATCGGGTTTTTTTTTGTTTTATAAAGTATACATTAAAGATTATTCTCCTAAATTTTTATCAAAAAATATCATGTTGTTACAAAGTTATTAGCATTTTTGTGGAGCACCAAAAAAATTTCCCCCTCCATGATGCGATCTCTAACTCAAAAACGGATTATCTAAAACAAAAAAACGAAAGAGCGTTGTAATCTGCATGCATGTGGTTATCGCTGCACGCAGGGGATTTTGAAAATTTGGATTTAAAAAAAAATGGCGACATATTAAAAATTTTTTCGTTTTTTTTTCCTCATTTTTTTGGATTCAAACAGCCCTAAAAAATCTTAAAAATCAAAATTTCCAAAATCCCCTATGTGCAACTATAGCTACTAAATAGACGAATACGGGGAAAAAAAAATTTGCAAATCGGTTCATGTTTATGCAAATTACAGTTCTTATCAGTTCAAAAAAAGTAGTTTCGAGAAAAACGCGTTTTCGTCGGAGTGCCGCGCATGTAAAGTCATTTGACGCGCTGTCACAAAAATTACTATAACTCGGAAAATATTCGGAATTTTGATACCAAACTCTAGATACATATTTTTGAATCTATAAACTTGGATTTAATAAAAAAAAAAAAAAAATTTTTTTTTTGAAATTTCACAGTGGCTATTCCCCTTAATTCATTGAAAATTTTAAATAATCACAATTTAAAAATTAATTCTAATTAAAATGAAAATTTCTAATTAATATAAAATGACATATTTTATAAAAATGATTTTTCACTTATCCACATATTATCCCACCAGAATACAGAATATGTAATTTATAATACAGAGTATGATGTATAATGTTTCTTGAGAACAGGAAGGATCGTCTATCTATTGGCAATGACGCGTATGTCCCAACGTCCCTAATTATGTCACGTGCCTAACGTGTATGTATATTGGATAATATAAAGCAAGAGGCCAGAAGGGCACCGACAAGGATATTGAGGCGACAGAGGGAACGAATATATGTGGTTCACCCGGCTTCGATATCTAAACCCTCTATGCGTGGATGTAAACCATATCCATCCACATTCATGTATGTATATGTACATTTACACCTACACCTCTACTTATCCACACATGGATAATATACATACACACATACGGGCGGATCTGGATACCATGAAGAGGAAACGGTTCTATGGCACGGGCCCCTCACGCAGATGGTCCTTTTCCCTGACACCTGGCGGCAGGTGAGCTCCCAGGGAGTTATATTGCCCCTACGTCTTCTTAACTCCCTAAACCTAAAAAGTTCCGTTCGTTTCTTCGTGTGTCTTTCTTTGCCATGTGGTCATATGTTCTATCATATGTTTTGCTCACACACACTCACATATGATCAGTTTACCTGGATTGCTGTGTTTATATTTTACTTCACAGTTCACAGTGCATTATGCATGTGTGTTGATAAAAACGACGTCAATTAGAAGCTCAACAATCCAATTTACATTTAAACTTCTTCTTCATTTTAATCCTTCTTCTTTTATTATCGATTTTTTGTGATCTCGCTTTTGTAGATCCGACAATAGTGAAAAGATCAACAAGATTGGGCCTTTAAAAATGACTGGTGGCAATATTTAGCGTGTTGGTCTTTCGATGAATGAATTATTGATTGTATTAAGAGATTTAGATCGAGCCCACACACTCACGGCCCGTGTCTTAGGTAGAGACCTATTTTGAACCACGTGCTAAGACATAATTATAGATATTGATTTTCTTGGGAGCCACTGGGGGTTGGTTTTAATGTATGTCTGTATGTATGTGTACATGCACTTTAGATTCTAAGGGAAATATTTTGTTTATTTTATTCTTTATTTTGTATCAGATTGTATGGTTTATTGGAGGTAATATTTTTTACTGCTGGGTTTATTAAGGAGGGTGAGTTGTTTGGGTTTAGGGGTTGTTTTAGATTTTTTGAGTCTAATTCAATGGAGTTTTATTGTTAATTCCGGAGTTTTAAATATTTGTAAAAGATTTTAAGATAAAAATTTTCTTACATTTTAGTTAATAAGTTAATTAATTAAGTTAATAATTAATAGATTTTTTTAAAAATCTTAAAGATTAATTGCAATAAAATTTAATTTTTTTAATAAAAATTTAGTTTAGTTCTTTTTAAATTCAACATAAGAATTTTTTTTTTTAAATAACTCAAGCTTTATTGAAATAATTGTCATTTTTTTATAAACAATTAATGATATACGTTAGAAGTACCGTTTTTTGCCAGTTAACATTTGAATTAATTTATAAAAAATTATAATATTATAACCATATTTTTATTGAGTTTTAAGAAATTTATGTTAAAACAAATTGAGTTTGTAATAGTTTCTTAATATAAATTCATTTCAATCGTTTATTTGAACAATAAATGGCCATAAACAGTACTTCTACCCTAATTATCAATCAAGTTTTTATGTTTGAATCATTTTTAGATGTTTAATTTTTTTTATCGCAAGTTAATACTGTAATTAATATATATGTTTTCAATGATAAAAAACTAATAAAAAAATCCAAAGTAAGAATAAATATTTGCGTAAAAATAAAAAAAAATTTTTACATAAAAATATTTAAAGTTATTCTGAAAGTTTATTATTTGTGCTATTATAAGATTCAGATATTTTTTTTAACATATCTATCAATTCAACAAAAATTTTATACAATCTAAAATTAAGGCAAAATTTTATAGTTAATTCTATCTTTGTTAATAATAATAGAAATTAATTAATGAATAATCAAATTTTCTTTTTGAATTGACAAAAATTAAAATAAATATCCTACTTGAATTGATAATTAAAACAAATTAAAACTTAGTAATAAAAAATGAATTATAAAACCCTCAAATTAAATTAAAAGTAACAAGAATCGAGTTTTAATAATAAAAAATCTCTGAATAAACCAACCGCGTTAAACGATAATGATTTATAAATAAATAATCGATGATAAAATATTTAAACTTTAATCCAAAAAAGTTTTGTTGAAATCTAATAAATAAAGTCATAACAACGAGGATTAAAATTGAATACCATTGTGATAGTTCTACTCATTACCATAAAGTTGTACAAAATAAAATCTAATAAATTTAGGAAAATTAAAACAAAATCAAAGTGAAGAAGAAAGTTTGCATATCCGGTTTACAAATAATAAATATATTGTTAACAACAATACATAATATAAAGCTGTGCTAAGTGCTCTTATTTTTTTCTAGTACTTTAAATACATCTAGATCATACCTTCCATGCATGCAATAATAATAGTAACAATAATCGCAACATAACATAAAATACCATAAATAGTAATAGTAATAAGAATATATATAATATAAGCTAAAGAATATATGTACATGTAATTCGCGATTTGTATGTTATATTATGTACTAGTACATCGTCTGGACTTGTCGTCATGCGCATTTTATTCCTCCTTCTCATACAGTTGTCATACAACATACAAAGTACAACATATGTAACATCTACATCCATATATACATATAAACAATACTGTTACACAGTTATAGTAGTGTCCGTCGCAAGTTGCAAGTACATACAACATACATATCGGTCGTACTATCGATTATTTCGCTCATATTAAATTTTCCCCTATTAAATGCTTCACAACCCCTCCACTCACCAGCCCTTCACTCCAAGTATAGAACGATATATCGACGCTACATCACAGACTTTTATTTTATGTTTTATATAAATATTCTCAGCATCTAAATAATTTTTTTTTACAAAAATACATTAAATTAATAACGTTTTTTTTTTATATTAATAATATTAATAGTTAAATCAATAAAATAAAAATGTCAAATTTTTTACTTTAATTTAAAGTTTAAAATAAATAATTTAAAAAATTAATTTTGAATTAAAATCCAAGAAAATTGATAAAAAATTTTTGAATAACAACAATCAAGAGTTCAGGGCTCCGTAATGTTGATTTCGTTCCTGATTCCACCCCTAGCTTGAGCACGACCACCTTACCCCTCCGGGCGTCCCTTCAACCCCCTGTGTATCGAGTTCGTTACAGATCCCCGTGTAAGATCGGCCCCTCTTACCCCCCAGCCCGAGCCCCTCTCCTGTTCACGTCATCGCACCTCGGATTTGCGCAACTCGGAACATTTATTTTGACTTTAAATTCTCCATTCGACTAAAATTTCCACAAACTTTAATTGTCCATAAAAATTAACCTCTCGATTTATTGAAATAAACTTTCCAGCTTAAAAACTCGAAAAATTCGGAAAAATTAGGGGTGGAAAAAAAGTTTGTAAATTTGCGGGAAAAATTTAGTTTGGGCGCGTGCGCTCGTTTATTGCGCCACGCATAGACAACGGAAGGAAGACAGAAGAATAACTTACACAATCGCACACATCAACATACATATATAATATATATATAAATATATACTCGCAATGGGTAAAATGGGTAGAGGGGTGTAAGCGTCGCGCGTGCAGACAAGAGAGTAAGACTTGGCGCAGCCTGAATTCCTTTTCGCGCTATACGGATTCGTCTTCTCTTCATTTTCATAGTGACCGTGAATTATCTCGAAGAAAAATCCATTGGAATTTATTTATTATTAATTATTAATAATTATTTATCATTATTATTACTATAATAATCAATAATAGTAATAATAATATCAGTAAAGAACGGCTGGACCGTTTGACAGCGGTATCGAAAGTGACGCAGCGCCAAGCAGCCATTGATTTTATTTATTGACGCTTTCGCGTATTCTATTTGGTGCTTTATAACCATTGATTGGGATTCCGTCGACAAGTTAGTTACCGGCAGCCCCCTCGCCAGTGATAATAGTATTGATAATTTATTAATTATTATTTATTTAATTATTTAAATACAAAGTGACTTTTTTAATGAAGTGCTAGTGACTAAAAAATAACTTTCATATTATATTACAGAGTTAGTTTAAATATTAATAATATATGTACGCATATAAGCGAAATTATTGATTAATTGATGCGAGGGATGAATTTATGGCGATGGTAAAAATGGCGACAGTAATTGATTCTCAATTGACGTTTGATAGATTTTTAAACTCTTTTATTTTTAAAATTACGTGTGTTAATTTTAAAATTTTTTACACACAATTATAATTATTATTTTAATTGTACAATTATATAAATAGTGCAAGAAGTTTATTAAAAATTTATTTTCGGGATTAATTTATTAAATAAAAAATTTGTGAAAATTAATGTAATTAATTTAAAAATAATTAATCAAAAAACTAGTGAAATAAGATCGTGTTTATGTGGTTTGGTTGTTAAATATCGGCGCATCGAGCTAGTGGTCACGAGGTATCGGAAAATCGATAGAAACCTGACTGACGCGAGTGGTGGTGGTGGAGGCGGAGAAGGTGCCGGGTGGGTGTTTGATAAAACGCTCAGTAGGGGGTGAAAGTCAAACCAACTTTTATTTTTTAATAATTATAATTTTAAAAATTTTTTTTAACAAACAAAATTTCTAAATAAAAAAAAACAATTAAAAAAAAAAGTGCGCGAACTGGTGATAATGGACAACCCCCCGGCGGTGGACTGAGAATGAGAAAGGAAGAGCGCCGAAAAGAAGCAACATAAAGAAAGAAACAATAGCAGAGCACACCTGGACCAGTTACGCGTACCACGTTGTTTGTAGGGGCGCCTTTGAAGGGCGGACTGTGTCCTGGTGGTGGTGGCGATGGTGGGGAGAGGTGGTGAAGGGGGAGCATCTAACTGGCGGGGTTAAGGGCACTGAGAAAACGCCGGCCAGCAAACTTTAAACTCTCCGTGACTTGCCATCGGGTGTTAGTAACAATCTTCACTAAAATAATTATTATTTTTAATAAATAAAATAAAATCTTCACTATTAACTTGCATAAATATAAATATTATCAGTCATTTGTTTTCAGTGTTCAATGCGTGAGCTGTCAGCACTAAAAATTCCGGAGTGTAAAATTTCAGTTGAGTCTCGTGCGCAAATACTACGATTGTCACTTGTTTGTGTGTCATGAATCCACGTTTCGCGGGATCACAAAGAATGCTCGACTGTTTTCCACCGCAAGTACTCCATCAGTGTTTAATAAGTGATAATTTTTTTTATCCAATTGTGCGGGAAGTTGACAGTGTTGATTAATTATTTTATTATTTTATAAATAATTGTTATTGTTGTTGTTAAAGTTTGTTCCGGTATAAAGTGACACGGAGGTTGAACAGTGGCGGTATAATAGTTGGTGATAACAGTAAGGGTGGCGTTAGAGTCTAAGTCCAGTGGGTTGGTGATAAAACCGCGGGAAGACAGTGAATAGATGTTTGTAGATGGAATGGAAATTAATTTAGCAGACATTTATTAATTTTAAAAATTTTTTTAACAAATAAATCATAGCAAAAAAAATTGACATGTAGAAATTTTGAAAAGTTCAAAATGCAATTTTTTTAAAATAATTTTTCGGATCAAATTTTATTTAAAAAAAAAATTGTCAAGTGACTGGTAACTTTAATGTCATGTAGATGGAAGGAATCGGGGAGCACCACACCGAATTAGTCGACTCTCCGGATGGGAATTGCGGGGACCTCGGTGATGCAACCGAAACTGTCATTATCAACATCACCAGACGGCACAATAATAATAATCACAATAATAACAACCACCACCACAACAACAACAATAACTACAATAACAATCACCAGCAGCACGAAGCGACTCGCGGCGGCGTCGTCAGTAACTCGGGAGTTGGGACAGAAAGTGGGGGAGAAAGTGGAAACTCGGGTATGTCGTCCTCGGCATCACAAAGTCCGGACATCGGGTGCGCGAGCATCCCTCTGGAACTACTCGCGGGCGGCGCGCTCGGCGTCAAGGAGGAACGAGACCTCGCGGGCGCTGAGGATTTGTCTTCGTCGCAGGAGCCACCGGGTAGGCCTCACGCGAGGGAGAGTCTGTCGGTGATAGTGCCGCCCCAGGACGTTGACTGTGATTCTCGGGACGGTGACTCGGAGTTATTGAGTCCGGGGAAGTTGACGCCGACATCCGGCATAAGTGTTTCCGTCGCGAGCATGATTGACGCGACGGACTTCAGGTCGATGCAGCCGGAGCCGACCTACCAGACGCTGACCTCAGTTGCTGAGAGGATGTCGCCTCCAGGATTTTCACCGGGGTCCTCTTACGCTACCCTGACCCCGCTCCAGCCCCTGCCGCCGATTTCTACCATGAGTGACAAGTTTGTGTACGGCGGTCACGCGGCCGGCGGAGTCTCCGGGAGCTTCGCGGTGATGCAGAACAACGGCCTCGGGAACATCGGCCTCGGGATGGGCAGCTCGCCCTACACCTACGACAAGCTCCCGCCGATGGGAATGTCCCCGCCGCACAACTACCCATCGCCGGGAGCTGGACTCCAGCCGAGTCCTCTGTCTCCTCAGAGCGCGTACAGCCAAAGCGGACTCAATTCTCCGCACAAATCCGCGAGTCCGCACTACGAGCCGGCTTTTCTCCCCAGGCTCCAGCAGAGTCCAGCGGCTCTTAGTCCGCCCTCGCCTCCGGTTTCGGCGGCCACCAGTTTTGCTCCCTCGCATCACTCGCCTCCGACGCTGACGGTACCCGCGGCCTCGCCGCCGCCGATCCAGCAACAGCAGATCCAGCAGCAGCAGCAGAATATACAGCAGACGATATCTCATAGTCATGTTCAGCACACTTCTGTGGTGATGAAAACGGTCTCAGCGGCTGGAAATGGAGCTACTGAGGTTGAAGAGATCAACACTAAGGAACTTGCTCAGAGGATCAGTGCTGAGTTGAAGCGCTACAGTATTCCCCAGGCTATTTTTGCTCAGAGGGTGCTGTGTCGCAGTCAGGGGACTCTTAGTGATCTTCTGAGGAATCCAAAACCCTGGTCCAAGCTCAAGAGCGGCAGGGAGACTTTCAGGAGGATGTGGAAGTGGCTTCAGGAGCCAGAGTTTCAGAGAATGTCGGCTTTAAGGATCGCAGGTTAGTTTTATACCTTGGTTTTTTTTTTTATTTTATTTTACGCATACTTGTGTGGTTTTTATCAGTGTTGATTATTATTATAATATATATTTTATATCACTTATTACTTTGTTTAGAAAGTCACGCACCCATAGTCGCTTTTTTTTTTTTTTTGGTTTATATACTTTTTTTGTTGGTTATATTTAAACACCCGCACGATTAGTATCAGGCTCGGCGGACCGTCAAATAATGTTTTTTTTTTTTTTTTTGGTTTTAAATTGGGTAATTAGGATTGTGATACTAAAAAAAGCAGAAGGTTGATAGTTTTTTTGGACTTTAAAATTAAACGGGATTTTTGTTGTGTGGAGGTTAAATTTATTATTAATTTGATTGAAGTTTTGGTTTTATTTAATAGGTTAATTAATATTACAAACGGACTAAAAAAAAAAAAATGGAAAAAAAATTTTTTTTAATGATTGGTTTTTTTAATGGCTGTTGATTCTCAATGTCATATCTAAATTTTAAACTTATGTTTATTTACGCGGCTTAAAATCAAGTTGTTGTTTTTAATGAAATAATTTTAAACAAAAATTTATAAGAATTGAATAGTCGAATGTTATAACAACAATCATCTTATTTATTCATTAAAAAAAAAATTAATAAAGTTATTTAGTTAATATCAACCGTAATAAATATGTATTATAAAAAAAATATGTAAAGAAATTTACAAAAATATTTTATATAACAATTTTGTTCAAGTTTATTTCAACCCTAGGTGACTTTTTTTATTAAGCGTTTTTGTATTGTTTTAGTTTGAATTTAAGTTTACATAAATTCGTTATTTATACTTAATTCTCAATTATTATTGTAATCATTAATTAACTAAATTGAAGTTACTGTCATCTCCAAAAAAATTTATCAACTCTAGAAATTTTTTAACTCAAAAAAGTACTTGATAATAACTGTAATTATGGTTAAAGTAATACTCTTAAAATTTCGTGCTTAAAAAAATTTTAACTTCGACTAACACTTTTTATAAATTTTCTTTATTAAAAAATTTTCTTTCACATTTAATTGCTCGAGTATTTCAAGCATTAATGTATACTTTAATCTTTTTTTCGATCGAATATTTTTTTAAACTGCACAATTATCAAAACCCTGCTAATTTTAGTATCATAAAACCAGCAGACACCGGCAATCATTTGGTTTTTTAAATCAATTAAAAATCTAAAAAATTATGGTACTGAAATCCGCAAGCACCTGATAATTATTTGGTTTTGTTTTGAAAATATTTTTAAAAAATTGTATTAATAAAATTTCAAAATTTCTTCACGTGAAAATTTTTTGTGACAATTTATCGTTTAAAACCAATCCTGAATACAGTATCATAAAAAACAGTGTTTAATTAATTTAAAACTCCAAAATTGTCGCAAGTCTGCTATAACATAATTCAGCTGAAAAAAATAAAACAATCTGTGACTTGAGTGGTCAATAATTTAAAAAAATTAAAGATAGTTATAGTTAAAATTGATAATTCGGCGAGGATTAAACACCGAAACAAAATCGTGATACAAATAAATTCCAATCCAATAGTACTGATGTAATGATCAATACAATAAAAGGAATGAAAAGTGATTTGCTGTGATATAATAAGTTATGCGAAGTAAGGGGTGTAAAAAAAGTAAAAGGAAAGAAAAACATTAGCGCACACGTGGTACCCACGTGGAGAGGCGTTCCCTTCCATATCATTCAGAGATAGACGCGCGGAATAACACTTTTCGAATTCACCATCCTTCGGTTTAGTTTGCCAAGTCCCTACCCCGAAACTCTGGCCTTCTCTTTCTCTTTTCGGTGGTCTTTACTTGTATCTGTCTCTCACACTGCATACTATATTCAATACTACTACGCTCGACAATCACCTACACATGGATAGTGCTTAATACAGGCAACAATATTCACGCAGTATTGATCGCGGTCACGTGCGCTCACAGATAACAACGCAAGCGCGACCTCAACGTACAGTATAGACAACGCCATCGCCATGCTGCCGCCACGCTGCTTTTTACCCACCCGTCATCCCCTCATCCGGTTCTCACTTGCTCAAAACCTGTCTAAGCCTTATCTCTCTATATATTTTGTATAAATGCTACAACTACTTACACTAGGGTAGAATACATGTCAATGTATTAATTCAAAGGGTATTTTCTACTAAAACTTTTCTCACAATTATTATTATTATTATTATTATTATTATTAATTTTTTGTAGCTCTACTTTCTCTCATAAATGCAAAAATTAAATTTTTTTTTCATGATTAATAAAAATTATGTCAAAAAATCAAATTATATTGTTAACATCATCTGTGTCAAAATATACACAAGTATTTAGTTATTGAGTACTTGAACTTCGGACATTAAAACAATTAGATAACTAACCGCGAGAATATAAACCTCAAAAATTATTATTTTGTTTAATGGTTTTCTGTACTTACAATAATAATGTTAATATTGTTTTGTATGTTCTCTTAATAAGTTTAAAACTAATCAACAAAACCTTGCATGTTTTGAAAACTTAATATCTAATTATTCAACTGTTGAAATACTCAATAACTAAGTGTAATCATTTAATATATCAATACTCGCGTTTAATACGTCAGATATTACATATTAAAAAAATTAGTTTATTATTACTTACCATAGTAAATAATAATAAACTAATTTTTTAGTATACTATTTTATAGTATACTATAAGTTAGATAGGATTTTATGGATTATGATTTTTAATTTTTAACTATGTAAAATTGAGAAACCCTATTGGCCCTTCGGCTGTTGGATTAGAACAAAAGTAAATAAATAAATAAATGAATAAATATTAAATTAGGAAATTTTCGAACTCCATCTCAGAAAATTCTCCATTTATGCGAAAAAGTGATTGAAAAAAAATTCTTTTTTCTTTTAAAAATCAATCCTTTATTTGCAACATGTATAAAATGATAATTTTATAATTAGAACGTTGATATTTATTTAGAAAAATTTATTAAATAATTTAATTTCTCAAACTTCAAAATAAGCCGTGACAATAATATGATAATTTCATAAAAAAATTAAAACAAATTTTGTGATAAACGACAAATGTGCGTGAGTATTGATATATATTGAAAAATGGAATTATATGCGAGAAATCAAAGCAAATTATTTATGTCATGAAAAAGCGCAAAGTAAATCTTTTCAGATACGGAATTAGAATTAGTAATTTTTTTTAATTTAAATAAAAGAATCTTTATTAGAGAGGCAAAACAGTTTACTGAAAAATGAAATCAATTCAATTGAGATAATTCTTAAAATCACAACAATCACATTTTTTTGTTCTTTGATAATAAAAATAAAAAAAAAATTTAATACCTCCACATAAATTAAAAGAATTCCAAAGTAATCAAATTTTATTAACTTCATTCAGTTACATAATTTTGTAATTTTATTTCACGAACAAAATGTGTATTTTATACGAAAGAAAAAAAAAATAATAATTAGTAAAAAGATAATTATAAATTTTCAAGGACATTTGAATTAGTCCGCTCCAATACGAGACTCTCGTGTCGTCCTCTACTCACAGCGCGGTTGGTTTTTCCGAGCGGGAAAAAAACCACGAGGGGTTTGAAGGACACGGTTGTTTACGCCGATCCAAGAGCTGAACCTACCCCATGGGCGGAATGGAAGGTCTTGAATCTCATGCGTACCTCTGTATCCACATACACACTAGAGCTCACAATTAAAGAAAGAAAAAAACAAACAAACAAGCATATGATATCTTTACATATTTAAAAGACGTAAATACTTTTTTATTTACCATCACCGGTGGCGTGACGACTACATTTTAAATGATTAGTTAATAGCTTCGCTGACAATAATTATCCATATAGATTAATTTAGTGGTAATCAGGTGTCTCATACTCACACCGGGTGTATGTATCACTATACATATTACATATAAGCATAAACCAGTCAAGTAGTCGCGTGTTATGTGCAGTATAGTATTGATCGGCTGAGGGTCGAATGCACCAGTTAGCAAGTCAGGGACTAGACAACTCTTACTTTCCCCAAGGCTTGAAAGTACACTACTTACACTCTACAGTGCTACACGGTCTTACCCCAACATACGAGGAATCGTACAAATATATAAATATACATCTCACTTAATTTGAAATTTATTTATAAAATGTTTTCTTATCTGTAATCAAATACTCAATAGACCTTTGCCTGTTTTACACAGTTGAAATTTTTTTTATACGTATGCTTAGGAAGAAAAAAACTATTGCCGAAAGAATAATTCTTAGTTCAAGAATTTTTTTAAACTAACTTATTAATTTAAAAAAAATATTAATTTTTTCCTAAATAGAATAAATTTACTGAAATTAAAAAAAAATTATTTTATAAATTTTCGAATAAAAACAATTTTTTCTTTATGCATGTATTTTTTTTGTTATAAAAAAAAAATTCAATCAATTTTCGGGGTTATTAAATGTTCAATAATTTTAAGTAAATTCAATATGATTATTCAGTATTGTTTGACCAATTTTTTTTTGATACACAAAAATAGTATTTAATACCACAATAACTCTTTTTAAATGTTGCTATTAAGTCAACAGTAAATTAATTTCAATCAAAATTCCCGATTAATTTGAAAAAAATAAATAAAATTAACGAAATAATCAAATGTATCAATGATTCATGTATTATTGTGTTGAAAAACAATTCAAACAATATATCAAATTCACAAAAGTTACGCGTTGAGCTTAGCGCTTTCTCTTTATTAATACATTATCAGTGTTGGTGTTTCAAATAGAATCTTAGTGCATTAAAATTAATGAACTCTCGATATTCTCTGATAGCAACTATTTACTATCCTGGCGCATTAAACTATTAACACTCTAATATATTAAAATTTACCATATGTACACCCGATAAAAATCAGTCATAAATTAAAATGTATTATAAGTGAATTTTGGGCATATTTAAGCATATGAATACTAAACATTCTTAAATAAAAACTTAAATAAATTAATTATTTTAATGATTAAATTTAAATCATAAATTGATTCAATTATCAATATTTATATTCCACTGCTTAATTGTTGCAATTCTCATGTCATTTTTCTTACACATGTGATTGTAACTATACATATAATCTCATTTGAGTTATTCATATGAATCAAAAATTTTTCTAAGCATTATTTTGCATTTTATTCTTACAGAATTGATAACTTAATCAACTATGATTCAAATTAAACTTTAACAGCAATCAATTTATTTAAAAACTGTCTTTAAAAATTTTAGAGCGATTGTACACAGTAAAAAAAAATTTTTTTCTTTATTATGTCAAAAAAAGTTTGAAGTAAAGTAATAAAAACTTTTGTGTTATATGATCTTACAAAAGTGTTCAATCTTAATATAAAAAATTTTGAATACAAACTTATTTGATATGATGCAAGATGATAAATCTGTTATTGTACATAAATTCAGACATGCCCAAAAATGAATGTATGACCATGGATGAAAAATCAGTGTTGTGTTCTTACAAAAAGTTTTTACTGTGCAACAAAAGAAAAAATGATTGGCTCTAGGTGGTCAACAATTCAATTGCTGAATCACCAAAAAAAATTGACTAGCAAGTTTAATAAAACTTTTGGCCGTTAATATACAATCATATAGAGAAATACAAATACAAATACACATATATGTACAGAACAGTTAATGTGTCTAAAGTGACATTTATGGTCTCCAACTGGCATGACTAAACCTGGTGCTACCCTGTGTCAGCGATGGACGTTACGTGCACAGAACTGGCGTAAAAATCAATACGAACCCTGTTTTGTCTCGGTTAAGAGTTTGTAGCCAAGTTGTGCTTTACCTCCACCTCCTACAACAACTCCTCCACCTCAACCTCCGCTCCCACATCCACATCCACAACCACCCTCTTTCTCCAACTCAAACTCCACGTCATCCTCCAGCACTAGCAGCACCTTGGCCCTCCTCGCCTCCCTTTCCTGCTGCTACTCCAGCTACCGCTGCTGCTACCTTGGCTTTTGTGAGGTGAAAAGGCTTGACAATTGCATGAGGAGGGTAGAGGGTTGCGGCAGGAGGGCAGGGGAAGTAAAACTCTACTGCCTAGCCTAGGTGTTATTGCTGAATGCTATAACATCCGTCTTCGTAGAAACAGGTTAGACTGTATAATACACCAGTATTCCTCGCCGTGCCTCAATAATTTAGTTCTGATACAGTGTACAGTACACAGCACTCTGTAATATTGCTATGTATGCCTTCTTTCTCTGTCAGGAGCTATGCCCTGCTTTTCGTCTATTTTAAAACTAAATCAGGTGAAACCAATCACCTACAGTCATTCATTTTTTACTTCCCGTCATTTTATCCTGATGAGAAATCCGGTTTTTTGCCCGCGAGTAGAGAAAATCTGTTTTGCTTTGTAAAAAAAAACAGTTCTGTAAATTTGGAAAAATTTCTCAGGCTTGATAGATTGTTTTTTTGAGAAATCTTAAATAAAAATTCAGAATAAGAACTTTTTTTAAGAGAAAATCTCGTCGTAGAAAGAAAATCGTTAAAAAAACTAATTGAATCATCAGAATCAATTATTTAATTAATTCATTTTGAAAAAAATTTTTTGTCTTTCAAATTTCTAGTTTTAGTAACAATTGAATTAATTATGAGAAAATAATCATCCATATGAGTAAGATTGAACGACTAATGTTAGTACAAATTATTACATTTAAAAAGCGCAACAACTACTTTAAATGTCTATTAAATTACCATTTTTTTCTCATAATTCATTGTATCAAATATCAAATTGCCTTGTAGAATTATTTGTCTTGAACTTGATAAGTTTTTCAGAAAAACCAACGACTTGAATTAAAAATTTTTAATTCTGTTTGAAACCACTCAAATAATTACGAGTCTCCCGAGGTTTGTTTAGACTTTCATAAAGATTTCGAACCTTTCCTGTAGCTATTTGAAAAATTTATTTGCTTAAGTTGAAACTTCACATTTGAAGTATTTAAAGTATTTATGCTAAAAGTAGTCTTCCGAATGAATACTTTGTGGAGTTTAACTTCAAGAAGTTGGTTAACAATTTACAGGAGATAGTCTTTTCTGTATCAATGTCAAAGTAACTTCATTTACAGCGAACATTGAATAAAAAGGGCATTAAATGATAATTCAAAGACAAAATATATTGTTTTCTCGCAAGGAACTGTTTTTTTTTTTTAAGTAATTTATCGATAAATGAATCGTTTTCCAAGTGGCCGCACTTAATCTCGCGCTCTAAATAAATCTTTGAATAGTTAAATAGTCAGTCGTTAAATTGAATTTATTATTAATCGAGTTCAATGAGTACAAAATGCCGTACAATCTACGGAGATTTATTAAATCCCAACGGTAGTTCCTTTTAGTGTCTTGACATAAAAGAAACAACTTATTTTAACAACTTTAAAGTACTTGAAACGTCGCGCAAGTTTAACCGTGTTTCCTAACTTTTTTATCATTTAATCCTTTAAACCAAAATCAGTCATTTCAATTTTTTCCTACATATTTATTTTTCATTTTAAAAAAATTTAAAATAGGGAGAAATTAATTTTTATTGTATTAAAATTTTATTCTGTTTAAAAATTGTAACAACCAATATAAATTCATGCAAAATGCTTTTATCATTTATTCTAATAAAATTCATAATAAATCATCTTTTTTAATGGTTCATTTTTTCAAAAAATTTTTATATAGTTTCTGTAGTTATTTTATAATTATTTAGCTTTTAGTGAAATTTATTGATTGCGGGAAAATTTGAAATTTCAAATAAGAAAGTTTTTTACTTTTTTCTAAATTTTTGCTCAGAAATTGTTTATTAAAAATAGTTATTGCGGTCGAATTTTTTTTTTTTAAATACCTTTCAAAAAGTTCAATATAGTTACAATTTAAACGGTAAAAAATTTCAACTTTGAAAACTTAAAATTTAAAATTTTCCCGCCTCTGCCATTTCGATTCCTAAAACGATGTGATTACACTGATAAAATTTTCATAACTTGAATAAATTACAAGTAAACCACCGCAATGAAAAGTTTTTTCTATAATTCTACCCTTACTGTCATTTTCGATAAAAAAAAAGAAATTTCTGCTTTTAAAAACTAATTATTTTCAACAAGCTTTGTACACGTACATATTAACGATTACAACAAGCCAGATCAAATTAAAGCCGACTGTTCCCCACATAACTGATAAATGAAAGATGATACTTATGTCGTCGGGTATTATATGTTTCTATAGATAAACTGCATCGCATTTAATAACAACAAAACACAATTGAAATTATATTCGAAAGAATGAATTCCTTTTACACGAAGGCGTACACTCGCACTAAACCGGCACAACGTATAATAATAATCATCGTATCATCATTTTCTTCATTTATTCTTCCATGATAAATTTAAAAATCGTTCGTGTCTTTCCTTACAGTAAGCCGGCTGATTATTCGCGTTATTTGCGTGTTCTTTTGTCGCACGCAAACCCCCACAGCAATTTTATAGGAACTTACCCCTGTCCTCTACTTACTATACCTCTTACTCTATACCTTCATTCGACGATGGTTTATTTTATTACTCTTTACCGTGAAACTCGAGATTTATTCACGGACAGAAATAAAAAAACATTCACAATCCAACATTATCTATAGACTTATATGCGCACGACAACTATATTACAATAGTTTTTGTAAATATATTTATATATTAATGTATAAAAAATATATACATCGACCTAGAAGATGAAATAGCGAAACCAACAATATCTACACGGAAGATTGCACTAAATATGTGGATGTCGACTCGAGTTCTCCAAAGAATAGTTTATCATTCATCTTATGTTTTCCCGATGAAACGTTTATTGATTCACTGTACTAGTTTGTTTACTTTCATTTTCATTTTTTACTTTTATTTGGTATCATTAATTAGTACTAATATCCGGGAGTATTGAAACCAAATGGATAGACATGAGCACCGCATTTTTGCTATGTTATTTCAAGTTTTTTTTCTCGATTTTAGATATTTTTTCATTGTCAGTTTTAGTTTTTAAATTTTTAAGGTATGAACTTTAAAGTTTCTATTGAAAATATTCTATTGAATTGTATCATACTGCAATGTTTTTACTGAAAACTTCTTTATGATTTTTAACTTTACCATAATATAAGAAAGTCAATAAAGCAGAAAAAAAATTTTTTTTAATTTATAAATTCGGCTTTCTATGTAATTATTTATTTAGTTATTTATTTATTTGTGAATATTAATTATAACAATCAATTGTTTTGAGTGATATTTGAATTTAATATAAATAATGAGAATGAGGCCAAAAATAAAAGTAAAAATAAAATAAAATAAAATAAAATAAAATAGAATAGTAATGCGGAAACAAAGTAAAAGTTGGTATCAAAATATTGATTAGTCGATTTGAGAAGGTTTTTAATTTTTTTATTTCCATGCAAAAAAAATATTACCTCATGACGAATTTGATCCTTACATATATATCTTTAAACAATCATAATTTTACAATTCATCTTAAAAATTTTTTAATTTTCTGAAAAATATTCTGGAGAAAAAAAAGTCGAATTTAATGGATTTTTTTTCTGTCAAAATAAAAGATACTTTAAACTTTTTGATATATTATTGTTGCAAAGAATATTTACTTGCAAAAAACAACATTGAAAAACAATTAAAATAGTTTTTAATTGAATTTATTGAAAGGCGTATTAGTTAAAAAAATGATTTTAGGAATAAAATTCATAAGACTAATCTTTTCTTGGATTGATTAATTGTTAATATTGATTGAATTACCATAAATTATTAATTATTGTTCAATAAAATTAAAATCATAGGTTTTTTTTTGTGCAGTTTGAATTTAAATTACCGTTTCTATTATTAGTATGCACCTCGACTAACAGTTAGTGTTCAAACAATCATCAAGCAGTTTATCCAAATATTGCAGTTGATACATTAATAAAAAATAAAAAAAAGAAGCTATTTTATAAAATTACCATAAAATGAAAAAAAGTTAAAATAGGTTTTGTTGGTTTCTCTTGTTTTCATTAAGTTGATTAGACGAGGTTCTCTATTATCCTTCTGAAACTAGTTTCTGTACAATATAATAAAGTCTGTCCGCTTTTTCCGTTTTATTTTTCCTCAACCATTATAATTATAATTATAATTGCAATATTATATTATATAAAACTCCTCTAACTCTAAAAGGTTACTTCTAATGTAGACTCTAAATTATTTTGATCTTTCTTCATCTTTAATATTAATCTTTCTTGAATGTAATTTGATTTTGCTTTTGGTTTTGAATTTGGTTTTATAATTATTATTATTTAATTAACTAATTATTTTGTTGTTTAATTTTTTGAACGAAATAGAGCGAATATTTCGCAAAATTTCGTTTTAATAAAAATATAAAAATGCGGCAAGTCATTGTTTTTGATTTTTATTTTATAAAAAAGTTAATTTATTATTGGTAAAAATGACTTATCGCAGGAGTTATTTATAAATAAGTAAATAATCGGAAAGCGTGTTGTCTTAAATAAATATAATGAATATTAGTGAAAACGCAAGGTGTGTGTCTATCGGTTTGGTTTTAGCCCTGAGCAACTGCTCTGAGAGCGGAGGTGACCCGGATGGCATGCTGGATATCCACCACCCAGGATCAGGAATCGAGACTCATCATCAACAGTTTCACAACTCATATGGTAATATCAACATCTCAATCATTAACATCTAACGGAATCAATAATCAATAATAAATAATAATCAATTATTGTATTAATTTAACGTTAACATTAACATTTATACTAAAAGTATTTTTTTTTTTTAGTATAAAATAAATAAAATACCGAGTGTGATCTTCTAAGTCTTGCAAATCGTGGTTGTAAACGTTGTACATAGTATTTTTTTTTATCTAGTGCCAATAATTTATTAAAATAAGCAAGTGTGAAATTAGTTGAGTAAACGATTCACACCCGTGTATTATAATTATTCATACAAAATCTTGCGATGATTTTTATAATAAATGTTCAAAGAAATACCTCGTAATCTAAAGTAATGCTATCATTTTAATTATATTCCTCCAAAAAATTTGGATTCTTCTCAATTTCATATAATATTTAGATTTTGAAACAAATATGAAATTTAGCTTGAAATCATACTAATTTTCTTGTAAAAATGTAAAAAAAAGTGAGTCGAATTTGATGAAATAATGTTTCCTCTAATTAAAAATACATAAAAATTTTAATGTTGGTAATTAGTCGAAATTTGCAAAAAACGAGACACAATTCATCATTGGTTAAAATTAAGGTGCGCGTCTAGTACCAATCACGTGGAAATTTTTTACAAATAAAACCAATAATGCGAAATATCCAATGAAAGTTTTGGTTAAAAATAGATGAAGTTGTATCAGCATATAATTTATACATTGATATAGAAGTAGAATTTTGAGAATGATTATATAAAATTTTAATATATTTTTGAATCGCTATTTGACGTCTAAAAAAAAAGAAACTCATAAAATTCAGCTTATTTTTTTTTCTTTATAATTTTTGCAATAAAATTAATTTGATCTAACACCAAATTTAACATACATATTTGTTTTAAAATCTGTATTTCATAATGAATTAAATTTTTTTCTCCGTGCAGTATATTGAATTGAAATTTTGATAAATATGACGACTTTTATATAATACACTAAGGAGAATTTTTTTTTTTAATTTTTACTTTTTTTAGACACGTTGATAATGAAGTTTATTTTCTTGATAAATTTTAAGATTGTTAAGTAATTTTAGTTATAAATAAATTTTGGGGCATTTTTAACTTTAATATCCATCATAATGAATTAGAAATTGATACGTGAGGCTAAATATTGAATTATAGAAAATATCTTCTGTATTAATAAAGTTTTTTTCAATGGTTAGCATTGTAAATCTATTATCGATCTGTATAACTTTAAAAAAATAAAATTTAAAAATTTTGACAGTACTATTTTTAGTGAAATAATTTTTTTCGCAGAGTATTCTTTGAACATAAATTATAAAAAGTTTTTTTTTCATTGATCTAGATAACATTATTTGCACTTTATTTTGTCGTTTTCACGAGCTTTAGATGATAATCAAGCACTGGTTTTATTTTTAATGACTGTAGACTTGAACTGTAACGATTCAAAACTGCAATTACTACGAATCGCATTTGTGTAGAAATATTTTTCTAGGCGACCGTTGAACACCCTCTGCTGCACTCAATCCTGTAATCATAGTGTACAGAATTTTATGAAATATAACAAAATCCTAAAAAAGTGGGGAAATTTTAAAAAGGCATCAATATTAATGTAAACAGTAAATGATAAAAAGTAGAACCCGATATCCGTTTTAATGATTTAATATTTAATTGCGTTTAGTTTAAAACAGTGTGATTATTTTATGATACTAACTTTATGAATTAAATTCAGTTATCAGATTTTTTAGTTCCGCGAGTTTAATTTTTGCGAAAGTTGTTTAATTTAATTTAATTGATTAACCAAATCATATTAAATGAATGCTGTTGAAAAGTTTAACTGAAAACTTTCTTTGAATTCGTGGACTATTATATTATTAAAACACGAGCAAATTTTGTCATACTGAATTCTTTTTCTGTCAATAAATTGCGTAAGGGTCTAATTATAGTCCATATTAAATGATCGGTACACGGTGAGAAATTTCTGTAGAAATTTACTATGCATACATAATAAGACTGAACCTTAATGACTCAATTCAAAATATTACCATAAAAATTTAAGAATATCATATTGTACCAATCAATATTTACTAGGGACCATAGTAAATTTGACCATGCAACTGTTACATAAACATATATAAAAAATTTTCGTAAACTGACAGAACAAAAACTGTTAGTGTGCTTAAAACTTTTCATTATAGTTTCATAGTAAAATTTCTGTTGCTCAGTCGACAATAAAAATTTATAAAAAAGTTTCACATTTAGTCACGTGTACTCGGTTTAAATTTAAAATTGTGACTATGAAATTTTCAAATGTCCCATAGTAAACGTATGCGCGTCAGTCGCGACGCGCGCTCTTTCATTTTTTCGTGCTGCTTTGTTTTGTCAACATAAGTCTACAGACGCTATCAGTAGTGGTTAACGGTGTTATGAAAATTGCAATAAACATTAAGTTTTAAATAAATATTAGTTTATAAATCCATCAACACATGAATAGTTAATGAAAATTTGTAAGATTCATAAACAATAAAATATTTAATAATTTACCGTGAAAAATTAAAATGAAAACAAACATTTGATGGTTAACCTGCAACCGACACTTCTAATAATAATAAAAAATAATTTAAAAGTTATATATTGTGTTTATAATTATTCATAATAAAATTAACTGCCAAAATAAATCCTACGTTCATTGTTAAAATGGAAAAAAAAAATTAAAACTATATTTTAAAAAATATTTTTAAAATTATTGCAAACAAAAAAAATCTTGTTTGGTTTGATATTTTTTTTGATTGCTAAAAACATTTTTTACTATAAAATTTTTTATTTTTTACAAACGTTTTCTTATTTTTTTTGCTATAGTACATTTGGAAATTTAAATTATTGCATATTTCATTTTACTATGGTACATTTCAATTTCTACCATTTACTATGTCTGATTTCATTTGTTTCGGAAATTACTATGGGCCATTGTAAAATTTTATTCTGAGTCAATAAGGTTCACTAGTAATATGCACCATTGTAATATCTAAAATCCATGCAGAATAAAAAATAATGGAAATTTCTCACCGTGTACAAGATTAAATACGTACGAGTACAATGCCGATGAAGAAATAACCGGAATTATTAATTCAGCCTCCCGATCTAAAAAAATCAACAGTAACATGGTACACACATTAAAATAAAAGATAAAAAAATTAATGATTTTACAATAGGGTGATTCTTATTTTCGTTGCTTTTGAATTTTAATAAAATAATTGTTAATTATAAAAGTTACATTTTCAAAAATTTGGAATTTAAAATTCACTCAAGAATACGATTATATAGTAGATTTATTCGATGTTTTATATTAACGATGGATTGTTTAAAAAAAAAGTGATTATTCAATAAAATCCTACAAATATTTTATCGTTGAATATTTTGTTACAAAACCGATAACTAATTTATAGGTTTTTCATTATTGAAAAATGAATCGAATTTATCACTTTTTGTTCAACAAAAAATATTCTATCGCATCGTCATTACTGACACATATTGGCTTGAAAATCAAGAGTTCAAATAATACCACAATATCGTAGAACATAGGTTTGATTTTCATATATGACTACCAAAATTTTATTTTTATCCTTGTAATTAAGAGGGAAAGGAAACTATTGTTACAAGTGTATTTTTATTTTAAAAGACATTTTTTTAGTTAAATTTGGTATCATTAGAAAGATCTTAATCTGCACTGAAAAAAAAATTAACTTGATTCAAGAGAAAAATTCTTGAATGAAGAATATAATTTTGAAGAGAGTAATTGTTTTGAATCAAGACGAAAAATTCTTGAATCAAGTAAAATTTCCTTAAATCAAGAAAAATTTCCTTAAATCAAGATATTTTCTACTCAAATCAAGAATATTATATTCTTCAAAATTATTTACTTGATTCAAGAACATTTTTTTTCTGTGTGAGTTTGTAGCTTTTCATGATTTTATGTAATTTTTTGGTGATGGTCAATTTTATATTTTAATTTTTTGGAATAGTTTTAAACAGTTTGTTACGTCATATTTTTGCATTGAACTATTGGTAATCGAACCTGTCATAGCGATATTATCTTATTTAAAAATTATCCAACCTACTAAAATTGTAATTAAAAATCCTAAAAAATCATTAAGCAAAGTTTTTTTATTCACAATTCGCAATTTTTGGCGTGATATAAAAATTGAAATTCAAAAGCACCTGATTGCAATGAATGAGAATCACCTTATTGCGCAACAAAATAATAATAAATAAAAAATAGCAAATTAATAGTGTACAAGACTAGGAAAAGTATTTGGCCCAATATAATAATCAGAATAACAATACATAGCCAAGCATAAAGAGCAAGAGTTGGAGCTTAGAATCGAAGTTACCCAACACAGTGTAGTATCGAAGTCCCCATGAAGAGAGAAGAGACTAGAGGTAATCTCGGTAGTTCAGAATCCCACGGTAAATTTCAATCCGGGCACTGTACAAAAGTCGAGCCTCATCCCACCTTCCCATAATCTTTGAAAACTACCCCTACTAAATACCAGGACGCTAGTTTGTGACTATATCGCATAATACTCATCCCAGGGCTCCTAATATAGGACTTCTCTTGAGACTAGAAAGAAAGAAACCACGAGATAAAAATGAGCATGAGAGAGAAAGAGCGCAAGCTTGTTTCCATCCTTCATCTCTTCCTCTCCTTAGTGTCCTATCTCTCATCCTGGTTGAAGCCACTATACCCTCTCCTTGGGCACTCATTCTACTACCCGATACTCAGCAATGGATATCGGGTTGTATACAAGAGCAAGAGATCGAGGGGGTTGACAGGGGTCTACTTCTGGGTAGATATATATTATATACCAATGAAGGTGCACCTAATTAAACTTGGTATCATGCCCATTCGCGTGTGTTAGACTTCTCCTTCTCCTTCTCTACATCTATCTCCTACGAGGTCTTTCATTTCGAGAGCAGAGCACCCTGTACCGTGTATGATGTCGCTTTTCTTCGGACTCTATTCCTTTTTTTCCTTTTTACAAATAACCCACCCTCTGGCCACTACCCTCACTTCATTTCTGCTGCATAACTTTTACTCAATCTCTATTTACATTCACGGAAATAAAATTACAGATAATCATCTGATCTATCTCGGGTCCTTTTAATTCGATGGTAATTTACTTAAGGATGTCTGTAGTTAGAGTTATTTTTATGATATCTATATTCAGAACTTAGAACTACGAGCTTGGTTGTGTAGTTTGTAATTGATCACACAAGAGTAGTTGTATTGCAAATGGTCTGTGATAATGTGGGTTAGAATAGTTTGAAATAAAAATTTATTTTTTCATATTTTATTTATTGCAAACTTTTTGTGGGAAATTAGGGGATCTGTAATAACTGATAAAAAAGTTGATGCAAAAGAACCTAGTTTGACAAATTAATTTTTAATAAAAATAAAAATTTATAATGAAAATAATACAAGATTAAAAAAAAATTCAGTAACAAATAAATTTAATTTTAAAAAAGAAATGAACGATCATTTAAATTCATTTGACTTAAGTGAGACTCGAACACGCAACCTTTAGATTCAAAGCTCTGCAGTACTTTTTTGTCTTAAAAAAATTAAATTAGTTTTACAAGTCTTAGATATCTGGGAATATAAAAAATTTTATTTTTATATTTATATTGTTGGGAGTATAAATATAATTTTAAGGTCGGGTAAAAAATTAACGGAATATTAAAACCTCTGTAATATTTAGAGTATATTTAAATGGAAAGTTGCTCATTCTAAATTATAAATTTAAAAACTTAGAAGCGATGTATAAAATAGCTGACCGACATTTCGTATAAAAATAATCGCATTTAATGACTTCATTTGACTTGTAATAGTTCTACAGGTTCGAGCTGTACATCACTTTACTCTTGAGAAAAAGTGCAGTGATAGTTTTAACTTCTTAATATGTAAACTGACCTGAATTTAAAAGAAAACTTTTAAATGTCAAAAAGACCAAGTATTTACTTTTTTTTGTTATGTTATTATCGTATATAAAGAGTACCGTAACATTTATTAACTTCCCTTGGATTGGTAGTTGTCGCCGAAATAAATCGCACTAAATATTAAAACATCTAACACAAGACGTTAGATCGCTAACAAAACACACAAGACAGGGTTGATGAATCTTTAACAAGCCAATGACGGGTGTTTTTGATTCCCTTGAAGGAAAATATACGTTTATATCACGAGGTAGTTGAATGCTCGGTATAGAAGACTAATTAACTCATGGACTAACACAGTTAGTTAATAGGTACTTTACTTTGAAGTCTTTGATGTCGCGTTAGTTAAGTTTTCAGCTGTTACCTTTAATAGTATATATGTAACAGTATTTTCTATTCCTCGTCCTTCGGCTCGACGCTCACCCTCTGCTCGCATCCATCAAAGACTACCCGAAAAAACACCTACTTAAAAATCGTGTTGCATTCAACCGAAATCTCTGAAACGGAATTCGATTCTCTTTTTAGTTAACCGAATTCGCGGTTTTTTTTTATTTTTTAAATTGGGGACGGAAGTAAAGGTTTTCGGGAAATAAAATGTACCACAGATAATTCGGCAAATGTATGAGGCTATCACGCAGCAGTTAATAAGATCAATTTGCCGATAATTAAGTGATGTATCCGTTAAGTTAAGGGACATCACCGTCTATGATAGTATCGGACAACGAAAAACCGACTTAGTAATGGCAGTAGCTGTTAAAGGGATAAATTGTTCAGTTGTATATCGGACAACCGACCCAAATACTTTTAAAATGTTTTACAAGTCATGTTGTTAATGCTTTTTAAAGTAATTAGTATTGTCAATTAAGTTGGTATCAGTGGGTTTGTCTGGAGTCTAGACAAAAAACAATCGAATTTTCAATAAATAAACGGGTATCACTTTTAAGTAATCAGTGGATTTTTATTTTAAGTTGAGACGTCAAGTGACATTTGTTTTCAATATTTCAAATTTTAAATGATTTGTGTAATAGTATATTTTACAGTGAAAAAAAATTAACTTGATTTAAGAGAAAAATTCTTGAAGCAAGAATATAATTTTGAAGAGGATAATTGTCTTGAATCAAGACGAAAAATTCTTGAATCAAGTAAAATTTCCTTAAGGAGGTATTGTGAAAAATCAATTTTCTTATATACAATATTCCTCAATTTTTTAATACGCGTACTTCTAAGTGTCCTCTATGCGAATAAATTTTTTTTAATAGTTCTTGCGGTGGTAATTTTCGAAATATTAGCAATTAAAAATCGTACATCTAACATGTATTCCCTATCCTGACCGTAGTTAGAGTGAACATTTTATTGAATAACAACCAAACTTTTTTTAGAATTTTTTTGAAAAACTGAGAATATATAATTGAAGTTATAACAATTATTTTCTATCAAAAATAACATAAACGAGCGGTATTCATTTTTTTATAAAAAATATTTGAAGTTAGCGACTTACGATATTTTACGTGAGTGGAAGTAAGTCAACGATAGTCTGTAAAGAGGGGCAGCACTAGTGCGTGAGAAAGAAACCAACAGCCATAACCTATTGGTGTCTTTATTTGCCGCAATTCCTCCTTAAATCAAGAATATTAAGTTCTTCAAAATTATATATTTGATTCAAGAACATTTTTTTTCTGTGCATGAGATTAGAAATAATAATAATAATAATAATAATAATAATAATAAAATTAGTTGAAGAATAAATATCTCCCGGATTTAGTCATTCAACATGCCGGGTACGATAATCTATTTAATGTATCGGTAGATCAAATTCGGTAATCAAATGAGAATGAATTACCAAATCGTACCGAACCGGTGAGGACGATAATAGTTTTGATAAATGGTAATTATGATTGTTTTACGTGAGGAAGAAATATATATGGAAGAAATTGGAATAAAAACAATTTTGGATGATATATTATAGTATCGGTGGTAGAGAATACGACAGGCTATAAGTGATACTTTCCGGTTTTCATTAACTTATTTCGTCGGTATTATGCTTCGATTGATCAATCATTGGGAATTATACCGGTGGTATGAGTGCCGTCTTAATTAGTTAAATGGTTTTCAATAATCGATCGAATTTATTTTAATCTGATTGTTAAATTCATTATCTTGGATTTATTTAGACGGTTTATTGCGTCAATATAAATTAAGTTATTTCATTTAAAACAACTGCTCATTGATGAGCTATCATTGAATATTTATAATCATCGCTGGTATTATCAGAGCTAGAGTTATGAATGAAAATTTGTTTTATTTTATTTTTTAAATAATCAGGATATTTTTGGTTGAAATTAAGCATTATATTTAATTCACTATTCTATCTATTTAGCTGTATTAAAAATTAAGGGAAGTAGTTGTCAAAATAATATATTTATTAAGTGAGTTAACTTCGCTGTAGCATCAAATCAAATGTCACAATGTTATATATTGATGAACGTATAATCTACAAATAACGATTTTCGGTCCATGTAACACGAGTAATTTATTCAAAGCTTTAATTTAAATTTAGCCGTTCGTTAACTGTACCGTATTTAAATGCCACTCTGTTATTTCCGGTATTTGATAATAAAACTACATCATCAAATTTATATTATTCCATATTTAGTCCTGCTGAAAAACTCATCGGAGAACAGAAGATATACTCTCTAAATCTGAAACAGTGAAAATCACTGGAAATTAGTGGTATATTCACTATTTCACAGTTATAAGTATACCACTTGGTATACTTATAGCTGTGAAACAGTGAAATTCCGCTGATTCATTTTAAGAGAGTAGTTATTGTAGTTTTACTTCAATAGAATCTTATTTTAAGGTAGTTTGGGTGCCAAATAACTTCAACTTGACCCCACATTTTTTTATATTCATTCGAAAGATTGTGATTTAATACATCTATAGAAATAAAATCAAATTTTTTTACCTCACCGTTTAAGAAATATAATTAATTAAAGTTTTGAAAAAATACACGATCTCTTATGAGTGTCCTTGTTCAATAACTTCGGAAATGGAGGATTTATAAAAAATCGTCCAACTTGACCCCATAAAAAAACTTTCCAATAGATAAAACAATGTTTCATACATATTCTATCAAAATTTAATAACGATTTACCACATAGTTTTAATTTAATTAATTTTTTAATATCAAAAATTGGTTTCTATCTTTGTTGTTTGTCGGAAACATTACTCCCCCATCTTTATCAGGGGAAAAATGGCGACTTCTCGGTGCGCGGCAAATTTGAAATTGAAATATAATCATAAAGTTTTTTTGCATTAAAATAAATTTTTATGAAACATACATTAAAAGTTCACGTAAATCATAGCAGATTTAATATATTGAAGTGATATTTGCAAATTTGAACAATAAATGAACACCGTGAGCAACTGTTTTAAGTACCGACCTTACATAACCTATAACAGTTGTTATTGTTTTGTGACAGCCCAGTACTAGTCAGTTGATATTTTAATAGTTATATTATGATAATTATTTAACCATAATTATGAATTGAATTTATTCAATTAAATTCTGACTAGAAATAATTTGATATTTTATGCTATTTTTCGAGTGATCACTTGCAAAAAAGAAAAAAAAAATATCTATTAATTTGACCTCGGATTGTGACGACCAAACTACCTTAAATGTTGTGAAAAATTTCTTTGTCAAAAATTGATCCTTCAGACTAAATCTTAAGTTAAAAATTCACATAAATTTTTTGTCTTATAAGTTTTTGATTAAAAAAATGAAACGGGGCAAAAACAGTAGACTGAAAGTGGAAGATAGTAGGTAGTATATGTGGGTGTATACAGTCGGTTACTCTCTTTCATAGACACGTTCATTATAGGGTGAGTCTACGATGCAGGTATTTCCTGCGTCCGGCTGAGGTGGACACGAATGCAATTTAGTGGCTGCAGTTCACCAAAACACTTGTGTTACACTTGGCTTGTTGCGGGTCTCTGTAACGTTGAATCGAGCATGTAACGAGTTTCCAATAATGGCTCAGCTGTGTCCCCAACATTGCGGTCAACGATTCGGCAGAGCTAGTCCTCTCTATTACTAAAGAAAAGTCTAACACCAGTCTAGTACATTCTATTCCGATTCTTAGTCTTCGACACTTTCTCATCACAATCACTAATCACTAACCATTAATCACTACTCTGGTATCGCGTGAATTATTTGCTGCGAAAATTAACCGTATTTATTTTTCTAATCTCCGGAAATGGCAATAAATGCAATACAAGGAAAACTAAAGCGTGCGAGATAAACGCTCAAAACAAATATGTACTTTTGCTTAATTATTATAATTGAGAGTATAATTTATTACAAGTGTCTAATTATAATCAGTAATTAAACAGTAAAAAGAACAAACAGTTTAACTGAAAACATAAACTTTATCAAAGGCTCTACAGCGATAATCGGTTAACACTTTTCCACACAGAGCTAAATTGATCCCAACGGACGTTTTATATTCTCACACAAAGACTGGCTTTAACTTTTCATTTATGTGATGGGATATGCTCACCGCCCAGACTGCATTATTTCATTTATAAAGCTAAAAAATAAATAGTCTACCAGATTAAGTTGCCAATCATAATGCTTATGTTCTCAATTATTATTTATTATTTATTCATTCAAACATTCATTTATTATCATTTCTATTAATAATAAAATATTAAAATTATATTTAATGTTATAGGGTTACTACACTTTAATCTTTTACATATATAAAATCACAGCAGCGCAATTTTAAGAGAATTCTAACACTAAAAGTAAAAAAAAAACTATTTAATTAAAGTAAAGAGAAATATTCTTGACTCAAGAACAATACTATTTGAAAAGAAATTTGTCTTTCGAAAATGATTTTGTCTTTAAACTAGTTTTCTTAGCAAAGAATAATTCAAAATCTTCGATATAAAACATATTTATTCAAAACTGAAAATAATATCGTTTTCTTTCAATAATTTTATATTTTTTATTCAAAATCAATTTGCTTTATTAAAAATACTTGAAAAAAAAAAAAAAAAAAAAAAAAAAGTTACATTTGAATCGATTCTTATTTTTTATTATCGAAAAAAAAACAAAAATGCAAAAATTTTTAATGTTTTAAAAAGATACTAATAGTGAAATGGCTTAAAAAAAGGCGATTTTCAGAAAATTTTCAAAAAGAAACTGACGCATCGATTGTTATGAAATTTTTGACTAAAAAGCATTTTAAAAAGGCCCTTGTTAGAAAATCATGTAAAGTATATTTTTAAAATTAAATTTTGAGAAGTATAAATTATCAAAAAATAAAAATGGATTTTTTGAAAATTCCATTTTTCATTTTTTCATAGAAAGAAATTATTCGATGAAATATAGGTTATCTTGTTTAAAAATAGTAACTTGCTTTGTAAAATCCGTAAAATTCTTATAGAACTCTTTCTTTTTATCATTGAGTTTCATTTTATGATTCGCTAGTAAATTTCTTGAATTGTTCCTTAATAGTTTATTTGTGTACTGATAAGAAATCTGTTTGATATCTATTATTTTTTGCATCATAAATTATAAGCAAGACTTACCATCATTAGAAATAAATTTTACTTCATCATTCAGTCAGAGAAAATTGATAATTAATAATGAATTGATAATAATAGGTTAATAAAGCTTTCAAGTGTTGAACAAATTAATAATGATAAAAAGTCGGTAGTTTGAGTTTTGAATAAAAAATAATGAGCAACGATGCATATTAATTAGCACAGAATAGATATGGAGGGAAAGATCCATGAGCATTGGTGTCCAGTCAGGGCGAGAAAGCCTAGGTTATGGTGGCAATGTGAACCCCCCAACGAGTAGTCCTTGAGTTATTGCCTAATCAATAATCTATATGTAGTACTAACGGGACCGTAGGGGTGAACCAGTGTCCATACAGCCAACCGGGCTACTCTGTAAGCTCTTGCCTGAATAACGCAGCTGGGTATCTCGAGATGCAACGCTTAATTTAACAGCTATCTTCATAATGTATCTATTACACCGCATTATTTTCATAATTTGAGTGCTCTTATTTTTCGTATCTCCTATCGACTGCCAGTTTTATTTTCTTTATTAGTTTTATTTTTCATCATTATTGATTGATTATTTTATTAATATTCATTTGAATTAATAATGGTGGTTTTACTATAGTTTTCAGCGTAAAAATTCATCTATAATTTCATGTTTTTAATTTAAGATTGTAAATTTTTCATGTACAAGGTAATTACCAAACCATAATAAGGTCAATATTTTCAAGAAAAATAATTAGTGAATCAGTAAAAAATTTTTAAAATTTATTTATAAATATTTTATCATGAAATTTACGAATTTTTTAAAGTTCAAAAGTCAAATTCTAGGTGAAATTACGACGATTGAAAATTTTTGATAAAAAATAGAAATTTCATTTTGGAGAAAATAATTCGAAAATCCGGAGACATGGTAGTGGCTTGCGCCAAGTACATTTAATTTTCTAGAAGTCAATTTTATTTTTATTACTAATCTGTCGATAAGAAGTTAATTTTTTGTTTTTTTCTTCCTTAAAATAGGCGGAGCTTTACTTCTATATAACTACTAAAATTTAATTTTTTATCATTAAGATTCTGATCTTTTTTTTTTAAGCTTTGGATTTGTTTAATGATTTTAATTAAAAAATTTAGCAATTATTTTTAATAAGCAATTGAAGGAAAAATATGCCGTATTATTCTGGAGTTTAATTCTGAGGCAAACGAAGATTTGAAAAATGTGTAAAATGTCTTTATAAATTTTTCACAAAAGCTTACACCATCAGCTATCATAAATTTAATACATCAATTTCATTCCATTGAAACAAAAAATTATGAGATTTAAATTTTACTAAAAATTAGTCGGCGATTTAAATAAATGACCGATTAGTCATAAAAAAAAAAAAAAAAAAAAAACTTTAGTTGGTTTTGGGTTTGCTAAAACAAAATTTTATTGAAAGGAATAAAAAATGACATTATAATTCTCTGTATCCTGAGGAAAAATACATAAATGAAATATGAAGGGTGTAAATTATTCATAAAATTTAATCAACGTCTTCTGGAGAAAAAAAAGGCATGCAGAGAAAGAATAAAGAATAAGAAAGAGAAAGATGAATAAGAAAAATAAGATAGAATTTTTTTTAACGAGCATGGAACTACGAATGGCAAATCGAAAGGTCCGAATGAATGCATCGATGAAGAAAAAGAGGCCAGGAAACGTTGACAGCCAGTGGATGATGGTAAAAGAGACAAGAGGCGATACAGAGGCAGAGCTAACCAAAAGAGAAAAGGCATTGAAGAAGAGACAGAAAACGAACTAGCGAGAAACAGCATTCAAGATAGAAATGAAAAAAATAGAAAATGAAAAATAGAAAAAAAAAACAAGAATAAAGTTGAGCTGTAAAGATTGGCGGTTTCTACTCCCTCAACTATCCCCTGACGTCTACCTTCCGACTGAGGAGTAAAATCAATATCAGTGTAGCCATTTCTCTTTAATCTATCGCGTATCTACTTTCATTATAAACTTTACGTAAATAACTTCATTTCACAGAAATTATTCTTGTATAATTTTATAATTTTCTTCGGGATGTCACGGTAAACTTAGCGGAGGTTATTCCATTGTAAAGATTGTAATTGTTAGATTCAAAGATTTAAATTTCATTAATGGGTTTATATACATATGTATATGTGTAGGCAAAAGTTGAAATGTTACCGATATTAGCAAACGTCTTTATCCTGACGTAATTGCCAATATCGAATACTTGGGCGTTACCGGAAATCAGATAGATTTACTTATTGAGTGAATGAAAATAGTTACTGGTGATTAATGTATAGACAATAACACAATTATTTAATTACTATTGATTTTATTTATTTGAGAACAGACATAGTAAACAGAGAAAAAATATAAAAAATATTGTATAAAAGTCTAGAAGTGATTTTAGTAAAATAAAAATTTTTTATTATGAAAAATGTGATAATTTTAAATGACGAAACAATTTGAAAAGCTTTTTTTGATTGAACTTATCGAAGTAAAATTTTTCTTGAGACTTTCTTCTTTTTATTTCTTTCATAATTCAGGGTAGAAAACTTATGACAAAAATATTTCTCATTTTCAATTTTGATGTTTTTTTTCTTAGCTTTTTTTGAGGATTAAAGTTTTAAATTTTTTTATTCGTGTGAGTGAATTTATCTTTATACCTTTACTTAGTTTTTGCACAATTCAAACGCGAAGCTTTCTATTTCTTAGAGATACAATAGTTTTAAAAATACATTTAGCTGTAATATGACAGATGATAGACGAACGTTTGGTTGCTGTTTCACGAATGTGAGATGAAACTAATCAGTGATTCTAAAATAAAATAACTCGATGAACTTGCTTAGCTACTAACGGAATAATTACTGAATTTACATTCTTGAAAAATCGCTCGAACATCAAGTAGGAATAAAAAGAACTTAATTGAGTTAGATTAATTAATTAACTTATTTCTTCATGTTTAAAAGAAATTTTTGGTTATTCGCAGCTCTAAAATGGAAACAGAGCTATTTTTTCTGTAATAAATACGAAAATAAATTCAACAATTACTTTGAGCACTTGAGTATTGATAATGAATTTTAAATACGGAATATAAAATATTTTTATAGCCGCAAAGTTAAAAAAAAGAAAATAATTTAATCTTATATTGCATTCCATTCGAACAACCTTAAATAAACGTTAATAAATTTAATAAAAATCGTTGAAACGTTCTGTTTATTTGTCTGCATAGCAATGTGATACTATTGGTAAATAAAAAAGTGAATAGAAAAGTTAGACGAGTATATTTCGTTTGAAGTGCCGCCAATTCATTCGCCGATGAATCAAAACCGGATTTAAATATTTTTAAAGGGGTGTAGTGCCAGGATTGGTAAAGTCTCGTGACATTCTCAATACTAAATTCACTCACAGATTTAATAAAATATAAATATTGTGTCTATAGTGCCAAAAAGGCAGATAAATATCGCATTGATATAGAGGATATCTTTTCGGCATTCTGAAGCTAAAAAAAGACATACGACTTTTTAGTATTTTTAGCAACAACCAAACTATTAAGATATGTACACTTGATGATTTTCACACTGAAAAAAAATTAACTTGGTTCAAGAGGAAAATTCTTGAACCAAGAAAATAATTTTGAAGAGGGTAATTGTCTTGAATCAAGACGAAAAATTCTTGAATCAAGTAAAGATTTCTTAGTTGAAGAATTTTTTTACTCAAATCAAGAACATGAAGTTTTTTAAAATTATATACTTAATTCAAGAACATTTTTTTTTGTGCAGAATTGCTCAATGCTTGAATTTTGCAATTATAATATCAGTTTTGAGAAAACGATTAGTGTAATTACAATCGAACTTCGTCTGCCTTCAGCGGGTCCACTTTTTATTGAAAAACGTTTTAATCAAGGATTATTTGTACGTAAAACTAAAAAAACTAGTGAATTATAATGTAAGAATTGTTGCGAATTAAAAAAATTTTTTTGTAATCACAAAGTACATGTTTTTTAATCATCACATTATTTTCATTAAAGCTAATTACAGAAATTACAATATTTATTCAAAAAAAAAAAAAAATAAAATATGCCATATTGGTTAAAAAATTTGAAAAAAAAATTCTCAGTAGAAAAACTTCAAATTAATTTTCCAAATTTTTTTCTTAATAAAATAATTAAAAATTATAATTAAACTTAATCGTTAGAATCAAAAATACTTTTCCATAATCCTATGCATTCTTTACAGAAAAAAACTAATAAATTTTTATCATAATAAAAAGATAATTTTGTCATAATAACAAGAATTAACTCTTTTTTATTAAAAAATTTTCAATCTAAATATAATATATGATATAAATTATCTTCTCAGAATACCAAAGCCTAATTTTCTACATAAAAATACAAAAAAAAAATAAGTTCGGACCCCCTGATGCGTAGTCTGCGCTCTTCTGGCATTAAAGTCGAGATTTATAAATATATTTATTAAAAATCTCCATAGATAGTTTATTAAAGTTATTACAATGTTCAAAAATGGTCAAAGTGGTTTGGCGATGGGAGGAGTGGGGGGTTGAGAGGGTGGACGGGTTATGGCAGAGAGAGAGTATAGCCGGCCACAAATACGCGAATATAAGGTATAGTGGGATTTAACGTGAACGATACAGCGTCAGCTAAACCAAACTGATGGAATGCCAAAACTTTTTTGTAATTAAATTTTTTCCAACGACGAGACCAGTTCGGCATCAAGGGTTCGCCTGGCCAGGGGGTGTAAGAGCTATAGACCAGAAGAGTAGTCGTGGATCGTGGACGTGGACGGTATAAGAGGAGAGGTCGGAATTACGTGAACCTTCCAACCGACCGACCAAACCAACCACCCCCTTCCCTCTCCTATATTTTATCCTCCTATATTCTATCCTCCACCCTCTGAGCCATCCCCGGTACCTTTACTCTTTACTCCAGTAGTTCACCATTATTGCTGTCCCTCTTTCTGTCGATAACCCCCTGCAACTGCGGCTATCGGGCTTCAATATTTTTAACCATCCATTCGTCCCTCTTCGCCGTTTCCCGATCTCTTCTCTTCTATATGATCTCTATACCACTACACTCTTTCCCCCCATCTACCCCTCAACTCGCGTTCTCCGTTCTCCGTTCATCGGTTTCATTCCCCGTTTCCGCGGGTGTTTCGTCGCGTTGCTTTCTTTTTATTGTTTTTTATTTTTTTTTTCCTCACCCATTCGAGAGCCTCCAAAGCAATCGAAAATGAAACTCCGGCAAGGCGAATATTTTTTTCCGTTATCGCGCCTCGCGCTTTAAATTGCTATTAATTTTTTTTTTTGTTTTACTTTTATATATATATCTATAAATATATATTACTAGCGTACCGATTAATTGCAGCGTCAATTTTTAAGAGTTATTAATTAAAATATTATTTTGAATGCCGCGAATGGTTTTAATGGAAATTTTCTGCAATGAGAAGAAATAATTTGTGGAAAAGTATCGCGATGGTAGGTGTAGTGTTTTGAAGTTTTTTTTATTTGTAAATTTTTTTATTTGTAAATTTGGGTCAATAATTTTTACAAATTGATAGAAAAAATGATCTAAAATTAATCCGTCAATTTTGAAACATTCAAAAAAATTTTTTTTTTTCAAATTCACAAATTATTTTTCCCCAATTAATTTTTTATAAGCTTTGATTTCGATAGTTTTAATTAAATTTAACTATAATTTTTTATATCATAATTGTACAACTCACACCTAACTGATGAGTCTTCACTGTCGTACATTAATTTAAAATAATTACTATTGTTTCCATGTATTATTTTTGATGAAAAATTTTTGATTTATTAAATTTTGAAGAAATAAAAATGATTCAAAAAAAATTATTATTTTGCAAAAGAAATCTAAGAGATCAGAACGTCTATTAAAAAAAAAAAAAGAATTTAATAATAACAACGATATTCAAATACTAGCAAATCATTAATTAATTACTCAAACAATAAATTGATACTAACATATATTTTTTTCAAATTCATTTTTTACTAATCTACAATGCACTCACTACTTGATAGTGAAAATTTCTTCCAAAAAAATATCATGAAGCATTAATAAGACCAAAATAGTTCCCGTAATTCCTCATAAAAATCAATAAATTATTAAATAAAATCCAGCATGTCTAATTGAAGTAAATAAAAAAGAGCCCGCGTACAAGTATCTCGTCTGCCACGCGGTTGATACTCACTACTGCGCTAGAAACCTGATGGATGCCTACAGTAGAATCCGATATAAAGGTCGACATTATACATACACACTCACACATGACATATCCATAAACATGTACAAGAGAGTGTAACTAGAGAACGTGAGAACCCTTTACCTCTGGAGCGGCATCGTCAGTAACTCAATTTTCGGCTGAAAGTGGTCACACCCTGTCACTCTCTCAGCCTCTACTCCACCTATCCATAACATATATCCACTCACACACATACACATATATAGATCTCTTTCTAGAAGCATTTACGTATCGCTGGACACCCAACAAGAGACCTACGTCACAAAGGGAGTGTATTTTTACAAGGGCTGCAACGCTTAAGCGAGTTTAAAGTGTACTTCCCAATTTTGTCTCTCTATGCAACATATATGAACATACATGTATTATATATATTACCCCACACACATGGACTGTTCTCTACAGTTATACCGCAGCCCATAAACTGATAGAAGGATTTGTTTATAGTTAAAAAGATTTGTTAATATTCAAAAAATAATTTATTAGAAGCCATTTGTTAGTCCTTAACAAATATTTCTTAGTATTTAAAAATATTTATTAATATTTAATAAATGAATATCAGATTTATTAAATACAAACAAATCATTTTAAATACTAAGAAATATTTGTTTAATACTAAAAAGTGGTCTCTAATAAATGATTTTTTAACTATTAACAAATTTTATTTAATACAAATAAATCCTTTTATCAGTGTATAACGTAAAATATCTCAATAAATCGGTGGGTTATATACCGGTACCAACAAAAATATCGCACACCCGCGAAATTCAAGTCATTCGCGGAATTTTATAATTTAACTATTTAACCCGCTTACAAGACTGATGAAAAATAATAAAATTCTTTTTTACGTTAAAAATACCACCGGCGAATAATCGAATTGGTGTGAGGCGCCGATGCTTAACTCTACTCTACTCCGCTCGTTTCCGATATATGAAAAATTTTAAATTTTTATTAATCGTAGCTTTATTAATTTTCACGTTGTGGCTTTTAGAATGAAGGTATAAAGACGCGGGTATTGGGTGTTCGGTATTGCTGCGTGCTCTGTTCTGTTCCATTCTAGATCTCTTTCACTTTATTGTTACACATGTGTATACATGTATACATGTATAGTTCTCTGTCTGTCGCTTGCACTATCTCTGTCAGTAGCATATATAGATGTATATATATCGAGATATTTATATATATAGACACATATGTGCAGGTACATACATATGTAAAAGTACATGAGTATGTAAGCTATCCGTATGTAATATACACACATGGTTAGGGGTTGTACATGGTTTCAACGATCTGGGTGCAGCATCGACGACGCACGTGCTGGTTGCTTCTCCTCGGCACCCTCCGACTCCTATAGTACAGGTGTATTCCACCCTATCGGGTTGTACTGTCTTTTTTCTTTTTATTATCATTATTATTTTTGTTATTATCATTTTTTAATATCAGTATGACGTAAGAAAAAAAAAGCGTGATTTGTTTTTTTAATCATTATTTTTAATATTAAATTTTGTTTTTTTTTTTTTTATTTGGGGCTAATTATTTATGGCAAGTGTCGATGCTGATATCTGGACTGGTATATTGATAAATAGTGACGAATATATCCAAGTATGTGTTATAGGTGTTTATTTAGAATTCGTTAGCATCGGTGACGTTTAATAATTCAATGGAATTCCATAGTGTATAATGGAATGACCCACATATGGTGCACGGAGGGAAACAAGGGATGTTACATGAACCGAATGCTACTGGGGGAATCGATTCTGTAATTCCACGGTATCTCTATTTTATTTATTATTTTCAGGGAGTATTAATTGTCGGTATTGTTTGGGTGATAATTTACGGCGAACGCTGATTTTTTTTTTTTAATAATACTTTTAAGTCTTAGACTTTTTAGTTTTAATTCTTGTATTGCGAGTCAGAGATAAAAATTTTTATCGAAATTACCGTAAAGATATTTAAAGAATTTAAATGTTTGACTAAAAAAAATCTGGGAAACGGTTGACCCTGCAGGTCTTGCCTGGAACTTCCCGTTATGTACAAAATGCTCGAAAAATGATCTATTCCGAAGTTTTGAGCTCTTCGAGCTCGGAATTCTAGTGGTTGTTGAGAACATACTTTTTTGAAAATTTTTAATTATGGTATCTTCCGAACGAATCAATCGTTTATGATGGGACTTGAAGCATTTGACGCAGTTTTTTAAGCACAAAAGGATTATTTATTGCCGATCAAACAATTCAGTGTAAAATTTTGAATGTTCATAGCGGGTAGTTGAAAAAATAATATTCTTGATTTCATAATTATTTTTAGTAGACTTCATAAAAATCTAACTATTACAGTCGTCCTCATGGTGTAACTTTTAAAAAATTTAGCCATTTTTTGACTCAGTTTGTTGAGCTGATTCAGAAAATATGTATGGTTCAAAAGTTTATATACACTGATAAAAAAATTGACTTGACTCAAGAGCCAAACTCTTGAACCAAGAATTCAATTTTGAAGAAAATGATTTTCTTGAGTCAAGATAATAAATTCTTGAGCCAAGAAATTATTTTTGGTCGAAGAAAATTTTCTTCAGTAAAGAATTTATTCTCTTGACACAAGAAAATCATTTTCTTCAAAATGGAATTTTTGGTTCAAGAGTTTGGCTCTTGAGTCAAGTCAATTTTTTTATCAGTGTATGTATATATATATTTATATATACGATATAACGCGGCTTGTCACGATGATAGCGTCTCTAATTCATATGGATCTTTTCCAAACTCAACATACTTAATTATTATACAAATACCAAGGTCAAGTTCAAAGATGAGTTTAATCGGTTAAGTAGTTCAGAAATTACAGGATTTCAAAATCGTAAAAATTTATATTTTGGATAATTAAATTTCGCGGATAATTTTTTAATGAAATAACTTATCGAATTTTCGTAAGTTGCATTTTAAAGCCCAGAAAGATTGAAAAATGATTTTACAAAAGAAAAAATTTTTCAAATTACATTTTCAATAAAGATTTTTCAAAGAACAGTTCTCAGTATTTATAATACAATTTAAAAATATATTTCTTTCAAAATTTGTAAAAATTTAATTTTAATAATTTTTTTTAAATTCAATAATGGCTTTTAATAAATTTACAATTATAATTATTCTAATAATTAAATTACATTAGATTTGCATTAACAAAAGCTTCAATATTTTATTATATGAATTATTAAAATGCGGCAAAAAAATATGACAAATCTAACGTACAGTTTTAATAATTTACTAATGCATTAATAGTAAAACTAACACTTGAGAATTAAACGGTCTCTTATTTCAGAATCCCATTGGCATCATGTATTTTTCCCAGGTATTGGCTTCCGTTAAAATAACATAACTACGTACAACGTGACCCATATACTCGGCGTAATTTAATAACGATCGATTGCATTGCAACCATTAACTTACACCGAAATGTTACTTACACGTTAATAATAAATAATTAAACTCTACGGCTCTATAAATACGATTTAAAACTGTTTCTACAATAAAACGAAATCTAAACTATATATATGGTATAATTTCTAAACGCAAAAATAACCTTTCATCATTATCTTAATTTATTCAGCAATTACATAAAAAATATAAAATGAAATAGCGTTTATAACTGCAGATATGATTTTATGCTCATTATTTTCCCCATTTATTAATAATACATTTACGATGAATAATCACAAGTACTCTATATCGTATCACACATCACATCATCCCCTATATTTATATATCGGTGCCAAGCGCCGCGTGCCCGATTCTCGATGGCATTTTTATTCCCATAATTAAATATCCATCAATCGCCAGACTGCGGTTCCAGTATATTAAAATTTTTTATGCCAAAAACCATTTGGTAAAAAATAATGTGTCACTATTAAAAGTGACATGAATTTAAAGAGCTCGATTTATGTTTTTCTTAAGTACAGGTCTCTTGAATAAAAATTGATGAATAAGTTTTTTTTCAACATTTTATTTCCAATAAAGAAAAATTTTTATTTAACCAAACCAAATTTTTTCGATTAAAAAATAATAAAACAATTACAAGCTTTAGTACTGCGTTTTAACAATTTCGTCAAAATGTCAAAATTAATTATTCGAAATTCGTGTGTTAATTCAATATAATGATGGATTGAGTGTTTGACCACTTAACATACAAAAATATTATTTGGTATAAAAGTGTAAAATATTTACGAAGTAAGTTTTAGAAAGCTTTACCAAGAGTTTGTTTTAGTTTCTAACATACGAATACTTTATTTTATGAAAACAAACGGCCTCTATTAATATAACATGAATCGCAACTAAAAAAACTTTCTGTTAATTTCTACTCGTACAGAAAATTCAAATTCACCTTTTTTCAAACTCAAAAAACATTAATGGAACTTAAAAATGATTACTAATTAATTTTCTATACTTCGGATAAGTATTACTGTTGATATGGCTAATTTTATTTCAAATATAATAAATATTTGAGAATTTTTTTAATTTTTCCATCAAACAAATTATTACAAAACAATTTTTCTCCATTAAAAAAAAAAAAATTTTTTTTTCAATTTGTCTTAGTTCTAACATATTAATTAAATAAAACATCACAAAAAAATGATATTTCGATAAAACATGATGCGACAGACCATTAGCAAAGCAATTACGAATATTTCGATCGGAATGAAAGCTCCGAAGGCAGCATCACTTTAAAAAATGACAATGATTTTCAGATAAATCGGTAGTCTAATATGTGTACTGGCTGTTATTTTGTTATTTATATAGATATATAGCCACACATGTATTTGTATTTCTTTTTTCGTACATGCATCGATAGAAAACGTTCAGGGGATTAGCTTCGACTCTTCCATATATAAAATATTCACCGTCAGGGGGTTGGATATTCCGACTAGACTCAGTCGACAGCCGTGTAGGAGAAACTCACTCACTGTTACGCTCAGCTCTACACCACTAGATGGTGAACATTCAGCCGCTTATTCAATACATACATATACATATATATATAACAAACTGGTACCGTCCAACCATCGATGGGGGTAGTAGAGGGAAGGTATTGTGTTTATATGCATATCGAACCTCCAGTCTCTTGTGCTCCGACTCGGCATTTTCCAATATTCGAACTTTCTCTAGCTCTCTCACGTGATAATATTTCCCTCTCGGTTGTTTCTGGCTCTACCTCCCATCCGAGCTTTTCTGTCCTTGGAAAAATTTACTCTGTACTCTATACTCTTTTACCTCTTTACTCTACTCAGCTCCATCTATCTGTCTATCTCTATAGTCGACCGTTATATTTGGACAAAATCGAACCCAACAACGAAAGAGGCTAGAAGCAGTATCTAAATGCCGGCTCTCAAACATTTATTATAAGCTTTAGCTCTAGGTACTGGTATACGAGCGAGGCATTATTTTTTTACAAGTATATATATAAATATAAATATCCAGCTATCCAAGTGCATCTCCTCCTCATTTCATCTCTCTTACACTCGTCTCTCTTTTATACCGTTCTTTTTCCACTCGTGCTTAAAATCCCACGGACAAAATACAAGTCGCTGATGGTAAAATAGTACTGGTATCAGTATTAGGAGTAGAAGAGTAACAGTTGCTGCAGCAACAGAGCTACACTCAAACATTGCGGGACTATCGAGGACCGAGGAGGACTCAGTAGTCAAAAGTTTAAGTAATATTGAATATAGTTTTGGTGATATAGATATAAAAAGTCAATATCTATCTAACGGGGATGGATATCAGAGAATCGATCGCTTTTCATATTGGATTGGATAAATTAGACCGCCTACAAATTTAGAACCCAAGAATTTTTATAATAAAAATCGTAATAGGATGCACTCAAAAATTTTATATAAATTTTTACTTTTCATGAAAATCATTTTTTATTAGCCATATATGTTAATGGTGAATTTTATTTTGCTGATTAATTCTGGGATATTTTATGGCAGAAAATTTACCGTTGGAAAATTAATGAGCGGAAATTTTATAAGTAATGTGTGTTCTACTGAAGGCAATTGGGATAAATTAAATTTTTTGAATGTTATATCCTATATTATAAAATAGATGAAAATCTTGAAGTTAGTCAGAAGTCGAAACTCGCAAAAAACGGGCCACGATTCATTATTGGTTAAAATTTAGGCGCGCGCGTAGCGCGCTATTCAGATTTCTAGTATATTTTAAAATGAATGATTTTTAACTCTAGACTGGTCAACGTATGAGCGTGACGCCGCGCTCAATTATATTTCCTTTATTAAATCTTCAATATTTACTAAAATTATTTTAAAAAAATTGACTTTGTTCCTTGAACATTTTAGAATATATTAATAATTTTTTTAAACATCTTCGAAAACGTTAAATTGCTGAAAAAAAATTTCTTAAAAAAATTCGCGGAGCTTTCCTCATCGCTTGACCAGAGTCGTAAGTAGTTTTTTGTCCGCGGCGTTGCCGAAAACACCTCTAGTCTTTGCCTATCAAACGTGTATGAACTGGCAACACTGTACGCTCTAAAAGCATTGCGGCAAATTCCTCATCACTTGACAAAAGTCGTTAGGTCGCGTTTGTTGACCAGTCTAGGGTTAATTTCTTAGTTTGTAATTAAAAATTTTATTTTTTGATCAAAACTTGAATAATATTAAAGAAATATTTATTGATAAAGAAATTAAATTACAATAATAGTTTAAAGAGACGCCTATTTATCACTTTTAAACACGATTCTGATACGCTAAAATTCTAATTAGGGTCGAAATAAAATTCTTCTAAAACAATAGTTTATTAATTTTTTATTAAAACTTGAAGTTGCGTTTTCTATGAGACATTTTGAATCTTAGCATTTACTACTATATAAAAACTAAGAAATGAATATGAAGACTAAAGACAAAATTGTTAGATAAATCTTCTGTACTACCAAAATTTTAAAAATTTTCACTTTTGAAATAAACTTTAACTCTGTATAGTCATATAATAATTTTAACTCCTTTTTTTTTTATTTTTTAGTACAATTAAAATAATAACAAACCAGGTGAATGTTAAATGATAATATGAATAAAGGTTTGTTCGATACGTTATCGATAGGTAGATATTTCTTTGGGTAGACCAATAAATGCAGTAGACAGGTTAACGAACCGTCAGACGACATCGGTAGTAGCTTTTACTATAAAAGAAATGGCGTCACCACGGATGTCGACTTTGGGCTTTTAATTCGTGATCAAAGGCTCATAACTACCCGGGCTCTCAATTTTCTTCTTTTTTTCCTTTTTCTTTTTTGTTTACTCTTCCGATTCTTTTAAAGCGTTCACTCGAGTATCTATTTTACTTTACTTTTTTTTGCTTCCTGTTTAAAGTACTTTCAATTAATAGCTTTTCTATTTAAGTTTATATTTATGGGGAAGGTTGCCTTTACAAGAAGGGGATTTTTGTCTTTTTTTTTATTCGCATCGACTGTTTTTTTTTTTTTTAATCCAAAAACATTTTATAGATTTAAAAGAAAAAAAACCAAAATATTTAAATATTTCTTGCTATCAAAATTAAAAACAAACATTTGACGTCGTATCGAGCCTGATCTAATACTAAATCCTGACCCAAATCCCGAGTGATGTGCAGAGAGGGGCAACGGCTCGCAGTAATGAAATTAATATCAAAATATTTATTTATTTATTTTCAGCTCACGGTTTGATAATAAAAAAACTATCGAGCATTTATGTGTGAATTAAATTGCCGGGCTCATGGTGACTGAGGGTGGAAAAAGGGAGAGGGAGAGTTGTTAAGGGTAGAGTAGAGAAAAACGAAGGGAGTGGTGGACATAATTAAAATATTGACTCACATTTGTGAGAAATCAATCAGGGTATTCTCAGTGAGCATTGACACGTAACTTTAATATACCACTGAGGACCTCCCGCATCCCCGCCGGCACTCATGAGTCATCATTGTCTATTCATCAAACCAATTAACTTGATTATAACACTTTAATTAGTTTCAAAATTCATTTTTATTCTTTCGAACAAAATAGAGCTCCTTTTTTATCATTTATTAATTGTTAATTATTAATTACATAGATGCTCGATTGAATTTATAATTTATGATGTATATATTGGGAATTTTATCATCCGAGATAATTTATTAATTGTTTACTTGGTAAATAGAAAATTATGCATCGCTGCCCAGTGCCGCTGATTATTAATATATATATATATATATATATATATATATATATATATATATATATATATATATATATATATATATATATATATATATATATGTTTGTATTTAATATTTATAATTGCAAGTTGCTACGACAAATCTCGCCAAGTTACTCCTATTTTATATTTATTATTTACTTGGCAATCGATGCATACCTCAATAATTTCCGACTAACGATCGCATCACGATTACCAAATTACTAAATTCAAAGCTCTATTATTTATTACATTTATTATTACGATAGTATTGTTTTTATTAAGACTCTAATTTAGTTTGATAGTTTTGGTACTATTGTCGTGAATTGTAAATTGTGTTGGTATTTAATTTTTAAAAACATTGCAGATACTTTTGTGATCTTTTTTGATTTTTTTTTAACTCGCAGTCTTAAAAATTTTAGCAAATTTTCAATTTTTTTTAATTTTATATAAAATTCTAAGTTTCAAAAATTTTTAAACTATACAGAAACTTATTTGAAATTGTCTGAAATACTCATTGGCTTTTAAATTATCTAAATTATTTTGCCAAACTTTAAAATCATTTAAAATTTTTTAAAAACCGATACCTTTTTTATATTCTTAGTTTTATAATTTCTTTGTAATAAAATTCTTTCGATTATTCTAAGAATTTTATAAACTTTGAAAAATAATTACAACAAATTTTTTTTTGCAAAATTCTCCAGTTTTTATAAAAGTACTTTTTAACTTCTGAAAAATTTTAGACTTTATTCATAATAGTTCTTAAATAAATAAATATCTTGCAATATTTTTGATCGCTAAATTTTCTGCAATGTTATTTCCCGAATTTTTAATATAAAAAACTGATTAACTGTCTAATATTAAATAATATTTTTTTTATATAATTAATTTTAGAATAAAATAACATTTATCAAATTATTTACGTTGTAATATAAATGTATCAATATTTATAGCTTGAAATCACAAATTATAAATAAAAAATTTCTTATCGTGATACAGTCGTTTATTTTTACAGCTTAAATATAAAACTTGGTTTCGAATTTAGAGTGGACCCGTAGTAAGCAGAACCGGTAAGAGCATCATGGACAATTCTGGTCGATTTTATAATAGAAAAATAATCGACTATTATATTTACTGAAAAAACTTAAAAATGCATTTCTATAATTGATATTAAAGCGGAGTGAGAAACGCTGAAAGGTTTATTCTTTAATAAAATATATTTAATTATGTATTTGGGCCAAGCTATTTCAGGAAGTTGTTGAAGGACCAGCATTACCTGGAGAAGAGTCAGAAACAATAAAACTCGCAATTAATAACAACCAAATCCCATAACTCATGATAAAAAAATAATATATTGATAAATAAATAAAATAAATGAATAACAATGTATCCCGTTAAATAACCCCCTGTCGGCGCCGGTTTGTTGAATCTTCCAATGTGTTTTGCATTGCAGACTGCCAGATGCGCAATGTTAACGTGAGATCAGTCAACTCTAAAAGAAGGAAAACACCCTCCTCTTCCTGCTTGTGAGTCTCTCAGTTTCGGTGTTCGTTAAATACTATTCCACATACCAATATTTTTATTATAATTACTACTAATACTACTACTACTACTATTCAATTATTTTATAACATACAACTCAATTTTCATTGTTTTTACTCAACTTTTTTTTCGTATTTATATTAATATTTTTGTATACTTTTATATATGTATATACTTATTAACATTTATATACATATATTAATTTTAGTTGAGAGAACTCTGGGCGAAAAAATTGCGTGATATTTTTTTTTGTAATTTTTATTTAGTCTGAGGGATGATTTTTAAAAATCATCCATATTAAATCTGAAAAAATGCATGTGCAATTTTGGAAAAAATAAACATGTATTTTTTTATGAGAGCCTATTTAAAAAAATTATTTTATTGAAAAATTAAAAATATCGTCAGATATTTCATAATTTTTTTTTAAACAAAAAAAATTAGAAATCTGACAATATTTAACTTTTCTGAAATATTTAGTAAATTTTTTGGTTAATTAATAAATTTTTTGGATAAATGTATTATATAACAAATGTACACAAGTCGGCTCATATTTTTATACAACCATCCTTGAGACTATACATAAAAATTAAATAATAAAAATAACTAAAATATTGCCCGGGTTTTCAAAATATTTAACTCAACAACAAAACAAAAAAAAACATATTTATATTTATATTCATATATATTGCATTGTATATTTTATTTATTACAATGGTTTGATTAACTTACTGATGGATGGATCGATCTAACGACGTTACCACACAATTAATTATAAATATATATATATACATATTATATAATAAGTACATATTATGTTAATTCGTAATATATTTGTGACTGGTAATATATATTTTTAAATAAAAACTTCCCGAGCGCAGCTTTCTTGCTGATGCATATATATTTATAAATTTATCTAATATATAAATATGTATGCAATCCGTGGCTTTCCCCTCGCTCATCCATATATATTTTCACCATATTACCTTCAATATTTCTCTTTGCTCTATTATTTTATTATTCCACTTAATTATTCAGTAAATTATCTTATTCAAATTACCAATTAGTCGATTCAGGTCTTGTAGAAAAATACCAATTATTTATTTATTATTTAGTACCATTGCTATTTATCATCAATTTAAGGTAATTTTTAATTGGGTCAGATGTCATTTAAAAAATTTAACGATAAATTAAAGTAACTTTTTAATCATTTTAATTTTTTATCTTTCATTTAAGTTTTATTTACCGAGACCTGATAATCGACAAAGCGCTGCAGATTCGATTAATTAACCATTTTTACAGATCTCTGATGATGATAATAATTACATTAATTTGTAGATTTATTTATCGTGAAATAATGATTGGATTTATAGTCGAGATAAAATTATAAATATCTGAGTACAATGCAGACGTACGATGTGTTGTAGCAGATGCTTGTTTTTAAATCTCGATAAAATTTTTATTTAAAATTGTTGTATTACGTGTTGTTGTAAATGTATCATGACTGCAGGCCTCGGTCTTGATTCATACGCACTCATAATCATTGCAATTTTAAATCGAGATAATTTATTAAATTCAATTATTTTATTCTAATTCAAATAATTGATTTTTTTTCTATTTTTTCAATTTGAATTTTATGAAATAAATTAAAATCGAATCGGCAACGTTTTTCTTATTGCACGTTCATTGTAAAAATCCTTGTAAATGGCTCGTAAACTAGTCTAATTAACTCGCATATACGTAATTAAATATACTTGCTGCTGCTTACTTACATACAGCCTTTAGACTCATATATGCGTTTATATTAAAGTACAAAGTATATTTATAAAGAAAAAGTTAAATAAAAAAAAAAATGATGAGTATATCGAGTAAGGGATAAATTAGTTTTCATCATTGGTAAAGAGACAAGCGCTATCAATACGGAGGCATTTTATTGAGAAGTTTTGTGTTATTCAATTGGCGATCTTTATTTTTTTTTTTTTCCAAATTTCTGATTTTGTTTTTGTATTGATCGATTTGCGAAGGTATAATTAAAATAATTATTATAATGATAATGAAGCTCACTCCGGACCGTTTTAATACTACAAGGGACACTCTAAATTCGAAACAATTAGAAACTCGGATAACGGAAGGCGTTCTGGATCTGTAGTTATCGGCTATTTTATTATTAAGAACGTTTTAAAATATTATTTATTATTATTATTCTTTAGTTAAAAAAAAAATCCAATTCATTGCTCAAGTAGTCGATAAATTTTCTTTATTTTTTTTTGTAGTAATTTCAAAAATTTTAGTACTATTAAAATTTTTGGTCAATTCTATTATTTTCTCATTAATATTCCGTTGCAATATTTACAATTTTATTGAAATATAATTTCTTTTTTTCTAATTGTTCTTGCAGAAATAAATTAATTTTCAATTAGTTCACATTGAATTCATAAACTTTTTTTGTTATTCTATAACAAAGTTAAACAATGTATTTTATTTCCGTTGATATAAATTCAAATTATAAATTTTTTTAAAACAAAACATTTGAAAAATTTTTTGAACTTTCTATCAATCTTATATTTTAATCACAATTGAAATCAGTGGAAAAATCATTTTGAGTAAAAATTAGAATTAATTATATATATATATAATTTTATTGCATGTAAAGAGAATACAGAATTCCCGTAGCATTTGGCACGAGAACAACTTGATAAATAAAAGATACATAGAGTACATAATCTCAGCAAAATATGCGTAAGTCTCTTGAAAAATTATATTGATGAATTAGATTTTAATTTATTACATTCTCGGCAGTAACTCTCCAGTTAGAGTAAATAATCATAATTAAAAAAAAAAAAATTAATTTTATCTCTGCAAGAAAAAAAACGTTCTTAAAAATAAAAAAAAAGCATACTATCTAATCATCCGGGCAAGGGCTCGAATTCTCTGTCTGTCACATAATATAAACTCAAACTTCAAAACAAAAACAAAAAGGTATTCCGGTCATTGTCCTGGAGCGATTAACCCTGGAGAAGCCCTAAAAATGGTCCCTCTTAAAACCGACACTCACTTCAAGGACTTCATATCCGGTGTAGTGTATTAAAAGACTAAGAAGTAAGCGTCTATTGAGTAAGTCGGACCGGATCAGGGTTCCAGGATTAATCGTCTCCAAATCGTTTGATTAAAAACATTAAAAAATAATTGAGAAATTGGGATATTGCGATCACCAGCAATTACCATCACCTCGACAGACAGAGTGACAAAGAGTTTGTTTATAAAAAAATTTTGAAAAAAATGTCGATGTATTTCATGGCAACTCTTGCGTCCTCAGTCGGCACCTCTTTTTCGCGCCTCCTGAGTATGAGAGGGAGCCAGCCAACCGAAAATCGTCCGGGTCGTTCGCTTTGTGAACATTCGCGTTAACATCTATGTAGAAAGAGAGAAAGAGAAAGACATATATATAAATATAATACCTTGTACACCTTTTGCTCTGCCTTTTATCAAGAGCAACTTGATTTTATATATATCGTCATTGATGTATTCTCTTTCTATCTCTTTATCATCTCCCTTTCTCTCTTTCAGCCTATATTACTATCTCTATCACTCTCATTCGCTCTTTATCTAACTCACCAGTATTTTCATCTCTCTCTAGCCTCTCGTGGAAACTCGCCACGTCGACCCACATTCGATTCGCCATCGGCTCTCGAAAATCAATAACGAACTAAGAATAAATTCCGTGTCGTCGTACGAACCACCTCCTCATGCTTATGTACTGCCCAAGAAAAATCATTTCTCATAATAATAATAATAATAATTATTTTTTATAAATAATTATAATTATAATTCATTTTTTTTTAACTATCTTGTATCAATAATTATAAGCCAAGAGTGTGAAATTAGTTGCGGGGGTGTCGTTAGAGTGAACTAATTTACTCATTATTTGTGCCTTATAATTATTTATACAATAGTTTTTGTAATAAATGTTCGAAGAATTTTGTAATATGTCAACAGAGCAATGTAATTCACAAAATTAGAGATTGTGTAAATAAAATTATTCTATTGTTAAAAATTACTATGATTTATCGTTAGAAAGAGAAAAAAAATTCTGTCAAAATTTGAAATTTCAACATTGAAATTAATAACTTCTGTGCCTCACTTTCCTATTGACCTTTTTACTATTTAGAAACTGTAACTCTTTAACTAATAAATTTACTAGAACGACCAAGATATTATTTTATATGGATTAAAAAGCTTTAAAGAAAGGTTTCCTATGTTTTTTTTTTTTTTTTCAAAAAATTCACTCGTTTCGTAGTTATTCAAAGTTCAAGGACAAGCTATAGAAAATTTAACGATTCAATAAATTTGATCGATAATTAAGAATTTGTAATTTTTTTATAGAAAAAAAATAATTTGGTCATTATAGTATGCTGGACAATGAATTATAAAATTCAAAATTTGAAAAATTTTTTTTTACTGTTAAATGGGAAATTGAAAAAGTTATTGATTTTTTCATTGAAATCAAATTATAACAAACTTTTTTTTTAATTTTGAACGATTTTTTCACAGTAAGTAAAGCAGAATTTTTTTTTTATTTTGCAATAAGTTACATTGTGTTTAATTAAAATTTTTGTAAAAATGACGAACTTAGTCTTTTTTATAATTAAAAAATTTTAAATATTTAAAAACTAAAAATTTTCTCTGATGACAAATTACAAAAATTTTACATGTGTTACAAAAAATTATTTTTATTCCTTCCAGTAACATTTAATTACTAAGTATAAAAGTGTGTGTAAGACTAGAGTTTTCAGATCGATCTCATCCTCGTACGTCGATCACCATCCAAAAAAAAAAGAGCGAAAAACAAAATTTTTTAGCTCTAATTAAAAAAGTAAAAATAAAAAACAATTAAGTATAGTGATAGTAAATACAAGAAAAATGATAAATAAAATTTGAAATACATCGACGACGCAAATAATCATCGGCTGTGCTGTTGTCTGGATGAGACGTTGCCAAAAAAACTAGACAAGACTATTTTATTTTACTCAATTGGGAATAAATAAAAAACGGTTGAGAGATTAAAAGCAAAAAGAGGGGGGATGACATGCATATACGGCCGGAGAGTATTTTTTTCTCAATAAAACGCCACCGGCTAAAAGTACATGCTTGGCCGTAGACAAATGGCCATCTAAATCTAAAACCTTTTTTAAATTTCAATATTCTGTAACAATAATAACAACAATATTAATTGTACCTAAGTGAAATTATTGTTACAGGACTTTATTGTACCAAGTATTTTTTTCTACCAAATGCTGATTTTACGTGAGCATCTTGCTGCGAAAGTAATAAAAAACACCTTGGCAGATAAACCTCGCATACTTAACCCTTGATATGATGATTGATAGTTAATATTTTTATAATTATTATATTAATTATTATTATTATTGTAATAATAAGCGATTAAATATGGCAATAATGCAGGTAGAATTGTCCCATTAGACGAAACCCTATACCCTTTAGACGATACCTATGTAATGACAAGCATGTAAACAACAATATAATATAATACATTACAAACAATCATTACTTATACTAATACGTCACATAATATTATGCATATTAAACTACTCATTAAAAACTCTGATAATTTTACTTTTATTCTAACACTTACTCTTATCTACTTAATGGTATTGACATCAACAGATCCCTATTAAAAAAATTTATATCAAAAATATATAAAGAATAATAAAAAAATAAAATAAAAAACATTAAATTAGTAAAATAGAAAATTTTATAAAATATATTTTATATAGCTAACTTTTATCCAATTTTTTTATATTTTTTAAGTATAATTGAAATACATTAAAATATATCGTAGAAATATCGAAGAAATAAATATATGTAGAAAAAAATGAAAAATTTATATATTCTGACTGGATTTTTTAAATAGTTTAAAATATCTTTGAGAAAATTTTTCATACATTTATATCTTATATCTTATATATTCTTTCGATATATTTTAATGTAATTTAATTATATTAAAAATATATAAAATATATATGAAAATCGACTCAAAGTTAGATATTAAAAATATTAATTTTATATATAGCATATACATTTGATATATATTTTTAAAATTTCAAAATAAATTATTTTATTAAGGGAAATCTGATTATTTCTCGACTTTGATTATAATATAAATCAATAATAATAAAATTCATCAATTATTAAAATTTCTACATGTTGAATTTTTAAAAAATTTTATTTTTATAATAATTTATTTCTGTAAAAAATCGTAAAAGTCATCAGATATCCGCAAATTTGAGTCCCACATCTACTCAAAAGATATATTAGATAAAATAAATATAAAAGCAAATAACCGATATTCTGGACAGTGTTTCTCTCCTATTCTGTTCAATTATTATGGAGTATAAGCGATGCTCAGAATTAATATTAATGAAATTAAATTTGGGTGTACAAGAATAAAAGGAAGAATTTCAACAAATAGTGCTTTATCTGCTTAATTTTAAATTTGGCAAGAGGTTAATTATTCAGATTATCAGGTGGATTAAATTGAAGAAATTGAAATGTCAGTTTCTGAGGTCAATATTTTAACGTTAATCATTTTTTGAGCAGAAAGTAGGTTAGGAGTTTGATGCACTAATTTAATTGTTATTTTTTATTTAAAAATTCTGGATACTTATTTGATAATAGAATCTTTAGCTAGAAAATAATGTGATTGTTATTGGCTATTTTTCAAACAAGATGAGAATTAATATTTTAATAGATTGGTTAGAAAGAGGTTTGCATCAAATTTTTGTTTTTTTATAAGTTATAATGTCTATTTCCATAAATCCAGAACATTAAAAAATTTTTTTTGAGTAAAATAAATAATTCTTAAATTCGAGACCTTTAAAAATTATGAATCGATTACCTAAATTTTAAACTAGAATTATTTCGTGACCTTAAAGCTAGTTATTTTAATTTCAAGTACCTTAATATTTAAAAACTCGACTAAATTTACATAATAAAATAAAAACATTTTATGAATGATAAAATTCGATTAATTAAAATAAATCATAGATTCCGAAACTTTCGCGAAATTCATGATTAATTTAATTAAAGTAAGTATTTTTAACTTGCGTCCGAGTTTTAAGTTCTTAAACTGTACAAAAAAACAGAGAATGTCATTAGGAAATTGCCGTATACATTAAAAAATGTCAAATTAAAGTTATCTTAGAATAATACATTTTATATTCTTCCGTTGAATCACATATTTTTATACCCTTACATCTATTTCTTTGTCATTAGAGTGACATCTGACTTTGTAATGTAACGTTCTCTAGTCATAAATAAAAAAAAATAACATGTGGAACGGTATACTTCATATGTATATATGAACACATATATAGTTATCGCAAGCACGTGACGCTCCCGTAGACAACCGCGTTGACAACAAACCGTGCTATTGTTTTTGAGTTATTCTAAACAGAGTATCAGACTATATGTTGTAGTGATACTGCGACCTCGACATCTTTTTCCACTTGTTTCTTTTAACTCACTTTTAAATTGTGGGTTTATCAAATACATTTTTAAATTCTCTGATTTTTAAGGAGGAGCGATCACTGTTTGTTTTAAAATTTTAAGATTAAATTTTAGTTCAACAATAATAATAAAAATTTTTTTATTTATTTATTTATTAATCAACATACGCCTATCAGCAATATACATCAATAGAGAGTATTCAAATTAAATAACATTAATTTAAGAGAGAAATTAATTAGAATCTAATTAATGAAAAAAAGAAAAAAAGTCTGTAATTTATACATAAATGAGCAATTGTTTTTTTAATAATAATAATAATAATAATAATAATAATAATAATAATAATAATAATAATAATAATAATAATAATAATAATAATAATAATAATAATAATAATAATAGCTTAACTGGTAGAGCAGTTGGCGCGTAACCAAAAGATCCAGATTCGAGTCCTGATCTGAGCGTTCCGAATTATTTTTTCGGTTGTCGAAAAAGAGTCACTGAGTAAGGAAAAAAATAACATATTTATAATTCTAATTAAATTTGTCAAAAATCAAAAAAAGTTTTTATTATTATATATTCACCCGAGGATGGTATGAGTGCTTATACCGACAATATTGTGGTGTAATCATTAATAGATAAAAATTTTACATAGTCTACTACCATCAAATTGGATCGGGAAATGGCTTACAATAAATGTTGCTTTTTAATAAGTAAAATCACCGATCTTAGGAATAATATTTAATAATAATAATGTTCGATCATTAATTAATTAATTAAAAAATAACATTAAAAAATCATGAAGAAAAAAACAAAGTTTCTTATCAACAAAATGGCGTCAAACATTTCATAAAATTGACTATGCACGCGCAATATTTAACGAATTAATATTTTTCAAGGTTAAAATTAAAAAAAATTTTTTTAATTAAAATTTTCTTTTGTAAAAACTGAAAATTTTCCTCTTAAATTTGATTTTCAATCAAAATACTTTTCATCATTTTTTAAACGTAATTTAAAAAGTTTAATTTTTTGTGTTATACTGTCAGTTGATTGCAGCGGTAGTACCTTCTTAAAGTCCTAACAAACTAAATTAAATTTGAAATTAATAGTTCAGAACATAATTAATCGATTGTGTCAGCAGCCATTATCCCTTTGTGATATCTATTTTTTATTAAATAAAAAAAGTATTTTTTTTTATTATGAAATGAATAAATGGCTTAGGGAATTCTTCCTTTTACTATCAAGCGATTTTATTGAAATTAATCTATCCGTTACGTTAAAAAAAAAATAAAAAAAAAGAAAGAAAAAACCTTTATAGTCACTAATCGTCGTACAATGTGAATCCGTGTGACACTCAATTTTCGAATATAGAACATTGTGTACAGAATAGACGGTCAGAAAAAAATTGAGCTGATGAAGATAAAAGTTGAATTTAAATTTAACTTGAAATAATCATTGTTTTAATACTTTAGAAAAATAGTTTAATTCACAATTATTATCAAAATATTTCAGACACAACACATCAAATGAACAATAACAACACCAATAAACATAAACATGAACAATTGAAAACCCAACAAAAACAAAAATATAAACACAGTCAAACTCTTTCAGCTAGTCCCTTAATTTAGTGAAATGTTTATTTAATGACTGTAGTTTCAAGTTGGGAATTAATTTATGCAACCTAATTATTTATAATTAATGTAAATGTTTATGTTCTAAATGTGTATCAGTATTTTTAAATGCAAATATGCCCGATATCGATCAATTATTATTATTTATTATTTATTGTTTATTTTAATTATTTATCGACTTTTAAATGAGATAATAAATTACATTTATCTTTTCTTTTTGTTTGCAGCTGCACAGATTCCACAACGAGGAAGTAAGTATTCTATAATAGTTTTACTTCATTTTATATCTTTATGTAATATACGTTAGTAACTTTTATTTTCCGAGTTTAGAAATTAATCATTATATGAAGAGTTTTAATTGCTTTAAAAAATTAAATAATTTTAAATAAGTTCAAAGCCAAGTGTAATTTCAAACACTTGTACGTTTGGAGGCGTGCAAAAAAATAAATTAAATGAATCGCTAAAACTAAACAGTATGAGACATATGATCTTTAATAATTTATCAAAGTATTATTTAAATGGTTAATTTATTTAATTTATATCTGACAATATGTTACATGTCCAAAGTTTATGTCTGACCATACGTAGTCATGTATCACTAATTTATCGCATTTTGAAATAATTTGAAGAATATTTTCAGTTTAGAGAACATATATTAATTTTGTAATCCTCGTAAGTGATGTCCCATTTACAAATATAAAATCTATGAATATTTATCTCTTCCAAGTATTTTTACGAGTGTATATTACGTTGGATATCGTTATAAATGGCTGTTTTTATCTTAGAAATAATTTTTGGTATGAAATAGATCAAGCAGAGAAAATAAAAGTTCACAGGTTATTGAACAGATAACAAAACAATAACAATTATTAATCTATAATACTTATTGCTTCCTTTAATATTTTGAGACAATTAAAATTTATTGAAGCTTTAATTGAAACAATAATCACTTTATTTACTAAAAATTCTATCTATTATTTTTATCCAAGTATTGCATTATTAATTTCAAAAGAGCGTGTAGAATAATTTTTTTTCTTCCACAATCTTCTTAATAATTTTAAAAATGTAAAAATTTACTGAAATAATAAAAAATAAATTTTTTATATGCTTCTTTTTGACTTTAAAAAATGTATTTGTATTTTCTAATTATAAAATTCATTCCGCTTACGAAATTTAAAGTTTTGACTGACTAGCTATGAAAATTGATTATTTTTTGAGAAAGACTCTTGGAACGCCAAAACGTCGAGATTTGATAATAGTTTAATTTTTCGTAATGTAACTGGAAACAATCTTTTCCAAAATTTAAATTTTTTAAGCAAAAAGTTAGAAAATAAAAATAAAACTTTTTTTTCATAAAAGTTCTTTTGGTTCTAATTTTTTTTTAAAAACCAAAAAGGCATATGTAAAAAAAAATTATTTTTTATTGTTTTAGTAAATTTTTCCTCTCTTATTTGCCCTTTTGAGGTTAATAACGTGAATATTTTCATTTTAAGCGCGTTTAGTATTTTTAATGAAAGTTTGTAAATAATTTAAAAATATCGTAAGATTTTAATAAAATTATTATCATTATTTTTATTATTTCGTTAAAATACAAGATCACAACTTCGATATTTATAAATATTTTTTTCCTTTAGAATAATTATTATATTACTGATACAATATTGAATTACAGTACATTAAAACTAACGATAAATTTATTAATTACAGCATGCAAGAGGAAAGACGAGATGTCGAGTCAAGCAGAACATCAGCAGCCCGCGCCCAAGAAACCGCGGTTGGTTTTCACAGACCTTCAGCGCCGTACTCTACAGGCTATTTTTAAGGTAAATTACAATTTATTTCCCATCAATCATAAAAGTATCAATTTTGTTATCTAATAACAATAGTTGATATTTTTTTTTTTAATTTACTGAAATAACTGAATAAAAAGAAAAAAAATCATATTGATTCAAAAGTTTATTTATCTTGCGCAAGTCTCGAAATTCTATTCACCTGTTGCACACTCCTAAACAACACTCAAGTGAATTATTCGTGCATGAGAGCAATCAAGTTATTTGTTAATTCATTTTATTTAGTACATACTATTTAACTTATGTCTTTATAAATTCAAGTCAACATTCGATGTCAATAATATCTTATAATTACTAATGTAATACCGTTTATCCAGATTTATGAATAAGTATCATCATCATTATTAGACTTAAATATTACTTACCGTCTAGTACTCATCTTTTAATAGTCGAATCAATTATATAGAGCTGATCACAAAGTAATCGATAGTGACAGCGATATTTAACAATTGATAATTTGATTTTCTATTTGAGAATAGTGAAATAATTTATTATAACATTTTATTAAAAAAAATTTTTTTTAACAATGTCATTTTTTAATGATTAATTTTTATTGTTGTACAGCAATATACGTATAGTCTTTTTCAAGACTTTTTTAAGGTAGTACCTCCACGAAAAGCATATTTCAAGAAACTTATGGAATTTTTTTTATCGAAAGATAAATATATTAATAATTCACCACCAAAATTTCAGATCAATTCACCGCATCGTTTTTGAGTAATTAATTTTCAAAATTGCATCTTTTATATATAGAGGTATAGAGAGATGGTAAAGTTAGTATGAAATCTTCCGTACCACTCGAGTGATGCAAATAGATTCACGTGTGAATAGAAGCGTTCCACATTCACGTAATAATTACCGTAACTCCTATTCTTTCCCGCTTCACAGCATTATTTATATTTGTAAAAATGCTTGCCGTAAGATGGACGGTGTGGCTTAATGTACATAGAATAAGCGAAAGGAAATTTAGTATAGACCGGATAGCTCAAATGGTAGAGTAGCCGACATGTCTTCGGAAGGTTCTGGGTTCGAATCCCAGTCCGAGCTATATAATAATTTTTTCTCGCATATTCTATAAACTCACATTAAGATGATCCTCTCCACATTCCTTTCTCAATCCTTTCCTACCAATATCCTGTTACGTGAATGTGGAACGCTTCACGTAATAATTACCGTAACTCCTATTCTTTCCCGCTTCACAGCATTATTTATATTTGTATCGTAACTCCACTACCTTAAGTACTCAATAAGTCAATAAACAAATGTCAAAATACTTTAGAATTTTCAAAAGTAATAACTATAAGGTTTTTTTGCAACTAAATGTAGAGGCTGAAAAATTTTTGTTAGTCAGGATAAACGTGAATAAATGCTGTCACTTAATTATTATTTGTATTATAAAAATAATACTAATTAACTTACTATCTGGGAAGCATTAAGACTGTTGTTACTCTTCCACCATCTATTTATTATATCGACGTTCTAATTAGCAAGTTGTCTAACTCCATTTTTGAGAATTTTCTATTTGTACGAAAAAAATAATTAGTTTAAAATTTATTATCACTTTAAAAAAACCATTTAATTTCATTAATATCTAATAGAGATATAATATTTAGGTTTGAATCATTAAAATTATTTATAATTGGATTATTACTACATCAAAATGTTAAAAAATCACCCTCTGAAAAATAAGGAGTTAGACAAATTGCTAATTAGACCGTCGATATTGTATGAAGTGTGCCTGTTGTTTGCCTTTTGGCTGTTGGGTCTTGTTGAAAGAAATAAATAAATAATACAATTAGGTTCGTTATTAAATCTTTTATCTCCATTTTGAATAAAGTAAATTCGATCAAATAATAAATTTTTAAAAATTAAAAAACGAACAATTATATGGACGACTATCGATCAATGTCCTAACAAAAAAACGTCTCTAGTACATGAAAATAAAAAAAAAATAACATTGGTTTTCCTCCAATTTTAAAACCTGTGATTTTTAATTGAAGATTACAATTAATGGACATGAAATATTTTAAGTTAAACGATAATTAAAATAAGAATTTTCCATGTGAAATTTTTCACTGCATAGCTGAATTTCAGTGGTTAAACGTGTGTAAATAATTAAAAACTTGCTTTTCCACTAAAAGTGAATTTAATATTTTCTACAGATATTTTAGGTGAATAATTATAAATTCATAGATGGATGAATATGAATTGTAACGATTTAAACAAATTTATCTTTAACATAAATGAAATATTACCAGGTGAACCACAGAGATATTAAGCGATGATGATTAATAAATGAAGTCATCTCGGTTAATTTATAAATAATACCAAGGAGTCAGTTATCAAAAAATTTTAGTAAAATTGTGTTAATAAGTAATTGACTTGTTAAATATTTTTCATTAATTATATCTGTATTCTGAGTAGATAACTTACTTGGTAATTCAATTAAATAAATTGCTGTGTAAAAATTGAGTTTATATTACAGTAGAATATAAAAATTTCAGCACTAATTATTCATTTTTTCATCACTTTATTTCAATTAATGATGAAATAGAGTTTAAAGAATATTTTATTTAACATATTTTGGTTATTCTTGGATACTTTAAAAGATTCGATCAATTATGAATAGAATAATTTGTCGAAATTGTAAAAGTTACACATTTTTTTAACTAATTGGAATCTAAATTTATTTATTTATTTCTTTGGATACGGTCCAACAGCCAAATTAGCTAAAAAAAGATAAAACCATTAATATTAATGTTACCAGAACATTAATAGAGAAAAATTTAATTTTCGATGTCGTTTTTGTGTCAATTATTGTATTGAAAAAATTATATATTACAATCAATCTTATCATCTAAAAAGAATCGCAATTTTTATGCATCATTCTGGTTCAAACTTTTATTGTACAAAAATATTTTATTCCAAAAAATTACATTTTTTTTAGAAGGAGTTTTCAATAACTTAGTCGAAAATTTCACTCAATTTACAAACCCTTGACCGTGTAAAATATCTAAGAGCAGTTGTATCAAAATGTTTTCAGTTCAAACATCGAAACATTTTTATCTAATCAAATTATAATTCAGATTAGTTCTGTCAGATTTTCCTTTGAATTTCTTAAGACTAAACTTTGCCTTGGTGTGAATTTTACTACGGGAATTGAATGAATAAAAAATATTCCAATCCGTATTCACTTAACTCACCACTGAATTCGCGGTTACCACAAATTTTTTTATATTCTAAAGATTCATTACTCTCTTTATTTCTTTTGAATTGCGTTGAGGAAAAATTCCAAATAAATTCCATTTATTTTTCATTTTTTAGTATCTTTCATCGAAAAAATTTTTAAAAATTCTTTACATTTTTAAATCGGTTTATTTTCTTGTAATTCCTTTTTTTTTTTTTTTTTTAAATTGTCAGTCACATGGAAAACGTCCAATAAAATTTTCATAAAATAAAATTACAAGAAAATTCTTATTATAAAAAAACTAACGTTAATTGAACAATACCGTCTTTTATCTTTGAATTATAAATATAGAAACATTGTACGTACGTAAAATCAATTAAAAACAATTATAAAACATATTTTATTAACCACAATAAATACTAAACTAGATAGAAGTGAAACTATAGCCATTGATGCAATTTTAATTGTTACATTACTTGCTAATGCGTAATAAAAACCTAAATACTAATTAAAATTTACGACTGTATTAATACCCACGACTATAGTATATTATAAATAATGCTACAAACTTTAGAATCAATATGAACGTCAACCGTGAATAAGGCTGTTTAATTTCACCCCCAAGTACTGACCAACTGCAGCGTTAAATAAAAATAAGTTCTTGTATCATCTTACTGTCTATGTGCTCTATTTAAAAAAAAAAAAAAATCTAAAAAAAATTGGTACATTCACATAAATTTTTTATTTATCTCTAAAATACCGATTAAAATAAAAATAAATAAGCAATAAAAAAAATATTTATAAAAAATAATAGAACAAAGCTTTCGATAGGTGAATCGAGTACGTCGAGCACAAGTCCAAGTATCGATCGGTCGTTGAATAATTTCGCGAGTAGCTTTTACCTACACCCAACATTTCAGCTGGCAATTGTAAGTCTGCATTGTTCCAATGAAATGTCCTCCCTTCTCAACAATGACGACACTGTCCATTTTATTTATAAATGTATAAATATATATTTTAATAGTAACAATAATAATAATAATAATAAAAATTGTACTTAAATATTATTAAAAAAGTCTGGGATTAGTAAACTCATAGATGATTTATAAATATGTTAGAGAGGATGTATGTCGTGACCGGTCTTTCAAATGAATAAGTCACTTATGATGTAATTAAAAAATTGAGTGTTCAAATCCCGGCTTGGGTTTTCTCAAATTTTTTTCAAAAATATTGAATTTTAATGAACATATAAATTCTAGATTTTATTTAAATGGAATGTGGAAAAAATTGATTTGGTTATCTGCGAAAAGTGAACAATGTTCGAACTAAATTTTGAAAATTATTAAAGAGAGCTATTTTGAGTTTTTTTTTATGACTGGATAAAATAAAAAAAAAATTTCAAGTATCTTTATAGAAAAAAAAACAACTTAGGGTAAATGTACCAGAAGTTGACCGATAATATACAAACATCAAACAATTTTTATTAAATAAAAATTATTTAGACACAAAAATATTTTTTTAACAAAGCTAAACTAATAACAATCATAATTAACAGCTACAAATAGCAATATGCGAACCTGATAATGTTGAAAACATTAATATATAACACTATTATATTTATTCACTGTTATTTTGTTTATTATAAACTAAAAAATTGTTTTTAACAATAACACATATCTTCGTAAGTGAATAAACGAAATGAATACAAAAAAAAATCCAGATTACACACCAAAAACTGATTTTAGCCAGGAAAATAATGATATTTTTGAATCGGTCAACTATTGAAACATTAGCGGTCAACTATTGGCTCACGCCGGTCAAATACTGGTGTTTTTTTGTTACCTGTACTTTAAGTAAATTTTCATGTAATTTTGATAATAATTAAAATAAAAAACATCACATATCTAAAATTTAGTCATTAATAGACGATGTAAACTTCTAATAATTTTTTTTTAGACTATAGAAACAAATTTACACGAAATGTAATAGCTGAAAATTCTTAATCGGACAACTATTGGTACATTTTCCCTATCAATATCAATTTTGAACATTTTGACGAAAAAAATTTTAATAATTGAAAAAAATAAATTTTTTTTATCGAAGTATAAAACACTTGTTCCATAAAAAACAAATATCAGAGCATTTTTAACCTTGAAATGATGCATATACACTTTAAAAAGAGTTTATTCTTGTTTCTATCTTCATTTTTTTTACATTAATAATATTTTGAACTGACAATGAGAAATATTCCTTAAAGCATGGAATTTTGTACTTTTTTATAAAAGTGTCATTTTCAAAATTAAATGTTTATGTTGTAATATATTTCGCGAATACTCTAAATTATTTATTAAGTAAAAATCTATGAATCATAATTAACGAAAAATCTGTTTTACAGGAAACAAAAAGGCCATCAAAAGAAATGCAAGTGACAATCGCGCGGCAGTTGGGTCTTGAACCCACGACCGTCGGTAATTTCTTTATGAACGCAAGACGCCGATCCATGGACAAATGGAAAGACGAAGATCCAAAGAATCCAGGTGTTGATGAAGATCAATTGTCACCGAGCCTCGGTTTAAGTTCACGTCAAGCGAACGATGTTTTGTGACATACGTCCGACCACGAGGAATACCATGACGAGTCACCCGAGGAGGATTTGCCCTTCCCGTAAATTTCAAATATTATAATAATAATAAATATTTAAAATTTCTGTCCGTAATACGTATATACATTTTTATATATAATACTTAATATTATACCAGAAGCCAGAAGCTATAAACTAGCAGTACGTCAGTGGTTTGACAACCCAAAGAAATATAACACGCGATTACGATCGATATACGTACCTTGTAAGACACTTTATGTGCTTACAATTTTTTTTTATCACAACATACCGAGACTTTGAGTGTTTGTTTATTATTAATTCATTGGGCTTTACGTGATTCTTTTGTTCTTTAATACATATACGTAATACGTTATACGTAATCTAATATAAAATACTTTATTACTTAATATCCTACTTATTTTTTTATTGTTGTAATTATTATCATTATTATTATTTTTTAGTACTTAACGATTAGTATTTCTTGGTGCCATTGTTTGCCATCGTATTACTACTTTTAATTATTTATTTTAAACTTAGTTTTTTTTACCAATTTCGTCTAGTCGGTAAGTCATGATGGTCTAGTCAATGATTTTTTTTTTTTTTTTTTTTTTTAAATTTAAATTGTTGCGATTTTCCAATTCATTTATTTAGTTATTTTCCAAAAAAAAAAATGGAAATTGTTATTTAAAAAATTTTATTAAATTTACGTACATTTTAAGTTAAATTTAACAATTTTAACATCTTAAAATCTTATTTATTTTTAAATTGATAAAAATTGAAAAAGAACATAAAAATTTTTGAAAAATGTGTTGAAATAAAATTATAAAAAATTACAATAAAATGTTTGATTAGGTTGAAAAAATATTTTTATCGAAAAAATATTCGATGTTTTTTTATTGAAATTATTTTACTAATTATAACAGCATGTTTCATTTTAAAAAATTGTAAATTGATAAAATATTTAAGCGTTTTTCAAATCAGTACAAAAATTATTTTTGTAATATGAATAGTTATGATTTTATGATTTATAAGGATTAATACTTTGATTGGAAATTCAATATTTTAATATTTCAAATTATAATAAGAAATTTTGTTTATTCACTTACAATTTCATTAATAAAATATAAAAATTGATTTATTCGGTATTTTTAATTTCAATACGTTTTATCAGAAATTTTTTTATAATTTGTATAACAATGCTCAAATATTTAAAGTTAAATTCATACAAACTCCATTTAAGCAGATGCGTAAGCATATCTAATGTACTCAGCGTGAGACACTACTGTGTCGGAGAACAAAACTTACTATGAAGCTGTGTAAATTACACAAGTTCTTATCAATTGAGTTCTAACCTGAATACAAAATTCAATAGTATCAAATTGAAAATAATAATTTATTGCATTATTTTTTTTTTACAAATAAAACAATAAATTCGCGTACGTACATTAAAATTGAAATTTTTTAATAGAACTTAACTATCTTAGTATAAAATTAAAAAAAAAAATATGAATCGGAAAGTTGTTGTTGTTTAAGCGCAATAATTTAATTTTTATTTTTAATTGATAATTATTAAAATCTTCAAATAAGAGATGAAGTAATAGTTAATAATATAAAAAATATATGATTTAATTGTTAAAAATGTAATACTTATTACGGGACAGAAAGAAATATTTAAATGAAATAAATAACATCAGACTCGTCAATTTCTCGTTGGTCAGAGGTATTAGTGAAATAAATAAAATAAAAAATATGTACTGCTTTAAAAAATGATAACACGTGTGTAATTATAGTGATATATAGTTTATCAATTAAATGTGACACTAATATGAAAAAAAAGTACATAAATAAAAGTATAAATATATATATGCATATTAGTATGTATATATATATATATATATATATATATATATATATATATATATATATATATATATATATATATATATATTCAAATGTAAAGAAAACACGTGAACAAAAAAACTTGAGTGCGTCGGTGATTAATAACTCGAGCCACCTAATCAGCAATTGTACTGTAACAATACTGTGTTATTGTTTTGTTGTACATAGTAAAGATAATAACAATAATAGTAATAAAAATGATTATTATTATTATATAAAAAATAATAATAATAAAAGAGTTGAATATACAAAGCTAAACTTTTCTTATTAAAGATGAATAAATAAAAGATAAAGTAATAATAATGTAATGACTTCTGTCATTGTTGTTGAACTTGGAAAGCAAGAAAAGAATTATTGCTGATCGATGTGATGACTCGATGTGTGTTGTATTGGTATGAGTGGAAAAATTCTAATTAAATTTAATAGTCAATGGCAGAAATAAATTGCTTTTCAGATTAATAATCACTGGTATTATTATTATTTTTTTTTCTTTTTAATAGGAATGACTATTTTTATTGTTTTTTTTTTTTTTTTGGAAAATTTTAAATGATCATTTAATATGTATTGCATTTATTGTAAAGAAAATATTTTTTTCGAATTTTAAACGATAGTTTTCAAAGAATTATACTGTAAGGTTTTTATTATTATTTATTTGATGGTTGATGTAAAAAATACGGATTAACTTCTTTAATTTCTTTAAACTATTGTAGAAAATAAAATATCATAACGACAATTTTATTTAAGATGTGTATTAACTTTGGTACACGGAAAGAACATGATGACACTAAATATAATCTCAGATAATACTCAGTGATATCTGTGGTGAAAAAAAATTTCAGACTGTAGCTAAAAAAATTCAGATTATACTGTGTGATATCTGGATTATACTCATTGTAATCTGGATTATATTAGCTACTATCTAAATTTTTTTTTCACTCAGTATAATATGGGATGATATCCAGTGTCATCTTGTTCTTTATTCGCAAAATTTTGAGCTACTGAAGATTGTTAATTTTATTTTCTTATTTTTCTAAGTTTTTATTTGAAAGAGTTAATTTTTAAGAATTTATTTTAAAACTGTCATGAAACCATTTAATGATGATTAATACTTTTATGAACATGATAAAAATTTATTTTATTATTTTTTTTAATGGTTAAGCTCTACTGTAGATATTTATTATCAAATATTTATTTATTATTTATTTTATCGCAAAAATTTTTTAAATTATGTTGATAAAAATTTCATTTTTTGTGGATTTAAAACGATAAACAATTGTATGATTATAAAAAAATTTTTAGATGAAAAAAAAAAAAACTTGGGCATAATTTTATAAAAATGACAATTTTGAAAAAATGATTAGAAATTTTTACCGTAAAAAATCGCTTTAATACTTGTATTATTTCTTTAGATGACTTAAATATATTTATAAAAACTAAAAAGTAATACCCTAGAAGCCACCAGTGATTATTAAGCGAGAACTGTTGAATAATTTAGAGTGAATGCCAATAAAAAAAAAAATGATACCAAAATACGACTTCGGTCGCCCAATTGAGATCATATATAGTACAAAGTAAACATATATAACTGTAATATTGGATTAAAATAACAACAATAAGCGGATAAAAATTAAAGAAAAATAATGATAAAGATAATGATAATAATAATAATTATAATAATACTATTTTTATCTGCAAATTGCAAACGTGATTTAAAACAAAAAAAAAATATAGAAGCGAAAAAAAATAAATGGATCTCCGGTTCGTGGATATGGCACGTTCAATTAAATTTATATAAGAATTACTACGTCTAAGGTCTTGATACTATCAAATATAAAATCCTGCGATTCATAATTAAATAATATAAATAATAAATAAGTCGAGTCATCGGTACATTGTATTAACGTTTATCTTTTTGATTTCACCAGATTTATTGCATTAGAAAATTGAATTTATATTACTTACATGCATATATAATAAATATTATATATTATATATCTCGTATGATTTATATATAGGAATTGAGCAATAAATATATTCATATATATATATAAATATAAAAATGTAATAAATATATCGATGACTCAGCTTTGACAGTGTTCACAAAGTGAAAAAAAAATAATTATAAGAATCGCGGGATAATGGCCGCTGCCTTGCGTCGACACGTTAACATGAAAATGTAACGTAAAAGTGTTCAATTACTGAACAAATGTTTTGTTAAAAATACATATTTAAAAATACGGTTTTAAGTCGAGGGTAGAAATTAATAAAATATTAAATTAATATAATTGATTATTTAATATAATAAAATATAAAATAAATAAAAACTACGTTAACCATTGTACCATAACTTTGTAAATATGATAACTAGTTGCAAGAAAAATTTATTATTAATTATTACGAATAATTATTGCTATTAAGTAATTATTAATTATCATTATTAACTATTAATTATAATTAAATTATTAATTGATATAAAATGATATGTTTTTTTTTAAGGAAATCAACAGGTAATTTATAGGCTAGAACACTGTAGAAATAAAATTGTGTTATGTAAAAAGTAATTGGACACACTTAGGTAACACGTACTATTAATAACGTTAAAAAATAAAAAAAACTTCAATTAAATTACTCATAGTATAATATATTAATCAATATATAACATGATAAATCAATATATTATAATCTATGGGTATAAAATTGGTGAATATTAATATAAATATAAAGGAACAAGCGAATAATAAAATAATAATTACAAAATGGAGGATTTTAAATGACCAAATTATTTTTTTCGGTAATTTTAATGAGAGAGGTTATTTTTTTTTGTTTGTTTTTTGTTGATGGAAGGGGACAGTTTTTATAACGTTTCACAGCACTTTACTTTTGGTTGGTTATTTATTTAATTATTTATTGTTTGTTTTTATAAGTACTCTCTGGAATTTTTTTAAAAGATATTTTTATGCTTTTAGAAGAATTTTTCGAAAATTTTATGTTTATTATTTTTTATTATATAGTCTTTATTTTGTGAAATTCAAAATTAAAAATTAAAAATGGCATTCAAAACTTTACATAAAAAAAGTTAATTGAATTAAAAACAACTACACAGACGTAATATGTTGCAAAAAATCTGCAAATTATGAAAAATTCCAAATGAAAAAGTATTACAGTCGGTACACGGAAAGAACAAGATGACACTGGATATCATTCCAGATTATACTCAGTGATATCTGTGGTGAAAAAAAAACAGATATTAACTAGAAAAATCCAGATTATACTGCGTGATATCTAGATTATACTCATTCCCGTGCAAAAAAAATTCTGATTCAAAATGAATTTGAGATTGAAATTCATATTTTGACACAAATATGAATTAGTTTTGAAATCAATCCAAATTCAAAATTAATTTGTAGTTAGAAATTAGCATGCCTGTTGAACTTTTGATCCTGCTTCAGAATTCTAATAAAGATTTAAGAATATTAAGGATAAATTTTATACATAAAATATTTGTAAGTTCTACAGGCGTGCTAATTTCTATCTTATTGTAATCTTATTGTAATCAATTGTAATCTGGATTATACTAGTTACTATCTGAAATTTAATCTGGGATGATATCCAGTATCATCTTGTTCTTTCCGTGTACTTATTGATAAATACTTCTTAAGAATGTAATGAAATACTTTTGTTACACCCGTAAAGTTGCCATTCGCACAATTTGGCATGCTGTGGCTGTCATTATCAAACACTCGAAAGCTAATTAACAAAATCTTGATTAGAGTAACTAATTGCCTGCTACACAATTAAAAATTTTGCGTTATAGCTTCAAAAAATTTTGTGTTAAATATTTAAAACCTTAACATGTAAATTTATCACTTTTTTGTGTTAATTCTTTTAAATCAACACAAAAAAATATTGAATATTTAACACAAATTTTTTTGACACAATGATGCAAAATTTTTACTATGTAGAACAATTTTTAAAGTACCAATGTCATTTACCATTGTTGGACTGTTTCAATGTTAGTTTGAAATTTTTTTTTTAGGTGCCGGTGACAAAATCATAATTTTAATAAAAATTTTTTGAAGTTGATTTTATAAAACCAAATATCTGTGAAATTCTTAAAAGAGTATAAAATTTTTATAAAAAAATCCAGAGAGTAAATTTGCTCTAGTATTTAATCACAGTCAGTAATCTTAATAAAAATTATTCATATTTATTTATTTATTTATGAAAATTATGACTAACATATCTAACTATTTATTTTTTTTCCCTAATAGAACATATATTTTATAATTTTATTTTTATTTGTTAGATTCAGCCGTGAACGAAATAAAAAAAAGTGAAAAAATAAATGATTAAATAGTTAATAGCAGTTTAAAAAATTGGTTAAAAAACAAGAGATTAAATAATGATTTAAGATAATATAAAAATAAAAACAATAATTATTAAAAATCTATGTCTGATTCGTGTGTGTACGTGTGTTTTTTATATACAATGGTATTATAAATAATAATAATGATGATAAATAAAATAATAATAAAAAAATTTATAAATTTTATGGTGACACGTAAATTATTCAGTCTTTTAATTGCCGAGAAATTTATTACTAAAATAAATTAATATAATAAATATTTCCAAAGCTTTTCAACTATAAAGACGTGATAAATTAAATATTAATATCTTTTTCATCATTCATCAAAACATCATGCAGACTTATTTTTTGTACAATTAATATTTTACGCACACTTTGATAAAAATACTGAATTTATAATTTTGTTAAAAAAAAAAATAAAGCTTGACACTTATTTTCGATGATTCAAATTTGTCTCAACTAAAATACAGTATATTTATATTATATTAATAACACATATCTAAGTGCTTAAGTATAATACTGACATTGTTGTTATTATTTTTAATTTTCGCGGTTATATAAAATGTTTTTTTACAATTAAAGGAAAAATTTTTAGATTGGAAAAATAATGTGAATAATTAATAAAATAAAATTCAACTTTTTTGGAAATAATCGTTTAAATTACTGTTGATTTAATAAAATTTATAAATGTAATAATTAAATTTTTTTGCTTACAAAATAATGGTGAAAAAAAAAACATTTTTTATTATTATATTATAATTTAAAATTGATGATTTAAAAAAATATTTGTTTGTCTCCTTTCTAACGTCACAGTAACCGATAAAAACAGTTCGCACGACAATAAGGTATTGAATAGTTAAAAAAAAAAAAGTAAAATAATAATGATAAATAAAAAAGTAAAAGTAAATTAAATAAAAATAATGTAAATTACAAATGCAAACCAAGTATACATTTATTATATTTATTATATGACACGAATCATCGTACGGAAGACTAGGGTGAGATCATTATTAATTATTACTTATGATGGTGAAAGATGTATGTACTTATTGTTTATTGCAGACAAAGTAAATAATAGTAATTAATAATATTATTATTATTTTTATTTATTAAAAAAATGTGAAATAATTCTCATGTAGATTTATATATAAATAAAAATGTTGGAACAAATTTTAAACAAATGTGTGTCCAAACTAAATAATTTTATTTTATTTACTAAAAAATACTAGCAAGTAAAAAAAAGTCACCAAAGGATGAATTAAGTGAGAATAGAAAGAATTTAATTTGTTTGTTAAATTAATTATAATTGGAAAATTAAAAGAAAAAAACAATAAAACATTTTAATATTTCTGTAAGTAGTAAAACAAATAAATAAATTAAAAAATTATAGAGATGCTGAAATTGAATTTGAAAAATCATTTAAAAATACGGACCACAATTCGCGTTTGTATACTAAAAAAAAAAAATTAATAATATAATTGTATGTAAAAATAAAATAAATGCGAATATTTTTTAAAAATTAGTAAGAAAATTTTTTCACGTTTTTTTTCAATTCAATTACAGCATTTACTAATAATTATAACAATAATAATTATAATAACAATTATAATAGTTATAATAATACTATTACTAATAATAATAATAATATTAATAATAAAAATAATGTGTACCTATATGATAGACACATTTGAATGATCACAACGTGACAACTTGTAAACTATTGTAAACTACAATGTTATTTACGTTTTATGAAGAGCTTATTGTAGTCAAGGATTATTAAACACAACTTAAGTCGTAAAGGAATAATTGAGTGTAGCACGATAAAAAAAAACAAACAAAACAACAAATGAGGAACCTCTTTACACTTTTGCACGAGATGTGTGTTGTAATTAAAAAACCAAAACAATTGAGAATGTAATTAATGCTTTATAATCTAGAAATTAAACTTAATTTATTTATGATTAATATTATTTCCATCATGTTGTATTATGCCCTTCGATTACGTTTATTCTATTTACTGGGGTGATTTAAGAAAAATTAGTCATATCTGATCATACATTATATGTGAACAAATGTAATTAATAGCAGATAAAATTAAGCAAAATTAAATTTTGACTATGAAAATCAAGAAAGTATTATCATATCGTATTAAATTATTGTAAAATTATCCGTGCACTGATAGAAAAGTTAACTTGATTCAAGAAAAAAAATCTTGAATCAAGAACACCGTTTAAAGAAAATTTCTTCAATGTTTTTTGACCGTAAAAATTCAAACATTCTTATTCAAGTTAAAGTTTTATTGCCTATTGGTCAAGTGACTAGTTAATCTAATTCAAGCCAACAGATGGACATTCCATCTTCCCTATTAGTCGAGAGACATCCTCTCTTTACATCGATGCGGTCCATCGAACTTGAATACTAGTAAAGCTGGAAGTTTTGTGGTATCCGTTCGAGTTATAAAGATGTTAATTGAATGAAAGAAATGAAAGAAACTAAAGGAGAGCAAAGACAAACCTTAAAAAAATATATGGGGTCGGTTACCAAGTCAGGAATCGAACCTGGATCTCCCTGATAACATGTCAGGAGCTCTCACTTGACCAATAGGCAATAAAACTTTAATTTATAGATACACAATCGGTCAAATAAAAATAATTGTAATTCTTATTCAAGTTTTTTTTTTCTTTTTTAATTTTATTGTTGATTGCGGTCGATTTATAATTTGGAAAATTCATTTTTGATTACATTTTTATTTTGAAAGTCAAAACAAAGCATATTTGTCTTGTTTTTCATTTAAATTTGAGAGGGATTAATTTGTAAAGTCATAATATTTTTTTCTTCAAAAGATCGTGAAAAATTTAGCAAATTGAAAAAAATGTAATAATATTATAATTTACACATTTTTGAAAAATTTTTTAATTTCATTGTTCGATAAACTGTTTAGAAGCGATGCGATAATTTTTTAAATATCTTTATATTATACTTTGCATTCTACATTAAACATAAAATAATTAAAAAAAACAATTAGTCAATGAGACCAAGATGTACACCAGAAAATATGTAAAGTATAAAATATCAGCTAGTTAAATAGATATGCTTACAACATTTTTAATCTAATAATATTCAAGTGCCGACGGTATACAGTAAAAAAATTTTCATTAAATTTAACACAAATATTTGTGTTATTGACTGTTTTTACACAAACTAATGTTAATTCCACTTTCTAGTGTGTTAAATTAATACATGAGAATGTGAAATTCTACAAACTAGAGTGTAATATTCTACACAAAAATTTTTACACTTTACACAATGACGAAAAATTTTTTACAGTATACTTAATGACCAAATAGCAAGAGATGAACGTCATGATTTTTAGTGAATATGTAATTTATCTTTATTATATATTACTAGAAAAGATCGCTAAAATGCTAAACTATTTTATCTGTTATATATGATCGTGAATAATGTATGGACCATGATTAATTTTTTTTGAATTAAAAAAAAAATTCTTAGTGTGACTTTCATCAAGTTTCATGGGATCATATCAGTTTTCTTCAAAATTTCCAGAGCCTCAAACTCACATGAGCTACTCGATCAAATTGCAAACAACGAGTTGCATTCGATATTCGATCAAAAAATTTATTCCTATTTCTTAGCTTACAATAAAATTTTTTTTGCCCTCCGGGCGGAAAGTGGCAACTTTCGTCCCGCTGCGCTAAACTAAATTACCGCTTTCCGCCTTCGTCGGACAAAAAAATAGTATACACTCCTCGGGAAGTAAATAAGAAAGCCTCAGATCACATGTTTGTTGACCTCGGCTTCGCCTCGGCCAACAATTACATGTGATCTGAGACATTTCTTACTTTACTTCCCTAGGTGTGTAATATACTATTTTTTCTTTTCATGATACTATTATTTAATAATTACTTAATAACATAACACCAGCAAGGCAATAAAAAAGTGCGTCGCAAGATAGCAGTTTAAAAAAAAAAATAAACTTTATATTTAACTTTTAATAATCAAAGTCAATATCGATTAAACAAAAGTGATATATATCTTTTAAAATTTATTTTATTTTTTATTTCCAAAAAATTTATTTATTTATTCATAATTAGTGTATGAAATTTTTTCTTAAATTATCATATGATTGTTCTTTAAACCTTTTAACTGTAGTTATTATCAGCAAAAAATCCAGAATTAAATAAAGCTGATAAATTATTATTTTATAAATTCTGATACCTGATAAGAATTAAAAAATTTGAAAAATTCAGTTATGCTCGTTTAATAGAAAAGAGTTTAATTGCTTTGTCGAAACTTACAATTATAATTTTAACTACTTTAAAGATAATAAATAATTAGGCCAATTTAATACTTATTTCTCAGTACCGGCATCGTGTTTCCTCAACATAAGTTAAAATAGAAAAAAAAACTAAAATTTCAATTTTTAATAAATTTATTACTAATAAGTGTTGTTACAAATTTTTTATTTTTATTTATGAACTAAAATTTCAAAATTGTCACCTTTCAATACTAAATCATAGTAAGGAACGAGGCAATATTTGTAATGTGGAGGGTCAAGCATTCCAACAAATAAATGATGAATACTCTTAACACGATAAATAAAGACAGGTTTATTGCTTTTAGTTTTACCTGCGTAAACAGCTTTGTCGAGGGTGTAAGAAGAGTCTCTTCTCCACTCCACGTCAGAAGAAATCAGTATCTGCAAAAAGAAGAAAATTAGCTACGAACAGTATTTAATAATTGATCACATACATCATAATCAATATACTCAATATCAAAATAGCCATCTGAGGGCCGGCAGCGAGGATTATTTTTTTCTGATTCGCGCACTTTTTCTGGGATTGTGATATTGGACTTAGTTCCACAGCATACGTATACTCTACCAGTGAGATAAGTTCCGGCGAAGACTTTTTCAGTCGCATTTATTACATGATTTCTATGGACCCAGTATGCTTTAACTGCAAACAGATTTACCGGAAGATCAATAATTGAATTAAAAGACCAAGGTCATTGTCGTTGTCATTACATATTCATATATTCATTACAGTGTAAGAATAATATTATATCATGATAATGTTCATTGGTGAATCTCAGATTTTGAGACAAATATACAATATATATAAATGTCATATCAGTAATTTTTTATTTACTTGGGGAAAATAATTTTTTTTGGGTCAATTCAGATTAAATTCCACTCAAATAAATCAGTTTGGATAAAAATTAATCATAAAATCACGGTGATCCATTATAAAATTTTGCAGATACCTCCATGACTTCATGATGAATTTATTTCTAAACTACATTGATAGAAGGATTTGTTAATGTTTACCAAACTTTATTAACTGTTCATTAATGATTTTTTAATATTAGATGATTCAATTGTTTATCAAATGATTATGATTTATTAACAGTAAAATAATATTCATTAATAGTTAACAAATCATTCATTAAACTCAATTTATAAACTGTACAGAGAGAAAATAATAGATTTTATTCTTATGTAAAATGGTAACCATTACTACGTCAAATAGTAACAGAAATTTTTTTAAGAATCCTGTGTAAATTTGCTGAGAAAAATCTTAGAAATTTTGATAAAAATATGAACAATCACTTATTCGATGCGGAATTAAATTCTGAAAATAATGTTATTGATTTTTTTATTTTTTTGATAAAGATTTCAATTTGTTACTGACAAAAAACATAAATAAAATAAAAAATCTCAGTATTTCGTTAATAACTCTATAACTATGGGTGAAATCAAAAATCGGAAAAAAAAATCCTTAAAGAGGAGGAACAAAAATTATTGTTTTTGAAGCTAGAGTTCTGGGAGTCAAGACTTTTTTTTAAAAATTTTCCTTTTCTTTAAGGATCTTTTTTCCGATTATTGATATCACCTATAGTTATTGAGTTATTTATGAAATACTAAGATTTTTTATTTTGTTAATGTTTTTTGTTAAGAACAAATTTAAATTTTTATCGAAAAATAAAAAAACAACAACATTAATTTTCAGAATTTACTTTCGCATTGAATGAGTGATTGTTCATACTTTTATCACAATTTCTAAGATTTTTCCCAGCAAATTTACACAGGACTCTTACAAAAATTTCCGTTACTATGTAACTTAGTAATGGTTACCATTCTACATGGGAGTATGATCTATTCTTTTCTCTCCGTGTGTGTATAAATATTTGTTAACTGTTAGTAAATATTAATTAAGCATTATATCGGTCCAACCGAGAATAGTAGGAATGGCTTTCTCTAGAACCTCCAAACGTGGAGATCTGATAAACTTGGCCTCCTAAAATTGAACCAAAATCAATAACCTTTTACTTTTGAAAATTCTTAATTTTTAAAATAGGAAGTTAAAAATATTCGTTAAAAATTAAAAAATAGTTATTTATATTCAATGAATAAATTTCCAAATAAAAAAAATTTATAAATTTTTTCATCAGTAAATTCATGTGAGTTGAATTTCATTTTCATTGGCAAGAAAAATTTGTTTATCGAAATATTTATATAGTATTTATTTATATCTCAAATACAGTAAAATATTTTGCGTCATTGCGTCAAAAAAATGTTGTGTTAAATATTTAACACTTTTATGTGTAAATTTAACATTTATTCTGTTAAATCAATACAAAAAAGTGTTAAATATTTAACATAAAAATTTTTAACACAAAATTTTTGAACGCATTGACGCAAAATTTTTTACTGTGTATTTGTGTTAAAATATCAGATTCGCGATTATATTCATAACGAACATCATCACAGGATACTTTTACATACCTCCAGGTTTTGAAGATAACATTTTTCCATATTTTGCATATTCAACATACTGGCAAATACCTGACTCACAGGAGAAGGAGGTTGAAAGACAGTCAGATGGCTTGGAACACTTTGAATAGAGTCCACCGTAGCATGAATTTTCGTGTTCGATGTAATCAGGCTTGCATTTACATTTTCTTTCATAACACTCCGAAAAGGCAATCTCACAATTTTTGGAAGATTTACAAAGTGCGTGTAATACTTCTGTAAAGAGAGTTTGTAGTATTGTCATTACTCATTACAATAATGAATAACTAATGAATGAGTCGCAGACTTACTTGGTGGCGCCTCAGAGAAACATCCTATAGAAGTCTGAATTCTTCCAAGAAACATTCCAATGAAGATGTATAAAATAAACATATTTATTTTTTTGCCCTCTGGGCGGAAAGTGGCAACTTTGGTCTCACTGCGCTAAACAAAGTTGCCGCTTTCCTCCTTCCTCGGACAAAAAAATATTATACAGCCCTTGGGAAGTAAAAAAGAAAACCTCAGATCACATGTTTGTTGACCTCGGCTTCGCCTCGGCCAACAATTACATGTGATCTGAGGCTTTTCTTATTTTCCTTCCCAAGGGGTGTAATATACTATTTCACCATTGTAAATTTCTATGCGGTTAAAGTCAGAGAATCTTTATAGTTACCTATTTTGCAGCTTGTGTAGCCACGTAGACATGGACAGGGAGAAGATATCTTTGTCTAAACTTATAACTAGTATTATTATTATTATTATTATTATTATTATTATTATTATGCTTTACTTGTACACCTCTCGGTTTTTACAAGGCTAATTCCTCTTTTTCTCCTAGCTCTACGCTTTTTCTATTTCTCATATTGGACCTCAGCAAGTCCCACCCGACACTTCATTTTTACTTTAATTTTTGCGGCTGTGGACTGACTTGTGCTTTCTGTACCGTATTCACCTTGAACCTCGCCTCTCAGGCTGTTGGAACAGAACCATGGGGAAACCACAGAGAAAACCCATGATGGTACAGTTGGAGCTGGGCTAAGGCTACCGTGATTGATAAGAAACTTTTCTTTATCGACCACTGGAGCATTAAGCCCCTCTCCTAGTGTGCAGAGATCCCTCGCGCGAGCCAACGCCGACTAGAGTGGTCACCCATTCAAGTTGTTGCTTAAATGGGTGATCACCCAAGTCAGACGTGTGCCGCCCGGCTATCTCTGCCACTTTCAGAAAGCTGGCAACGTAACGCACATATTTTTATTTATAATCACTGAAAAATAGTGGTGCGTGCCGGGATCGAACCCGGGTCCCACTCTTTCGAAAAGAGGGCACCGAGCCGACTAGGCTATTGCCCGCCTCTAACTTAAAGCTAGTATATGATTGAAATAATAATTTCAGTTTGAAAAGATAACAATTTTTTTAAAATTATTGCCTGCTTCGGAACAAATAATTGATCGATAAATTCAAAAAATTTATCAATTTTTTTTTTTAATTCTGTTAACATCTAAAGTGGGATTGAAGATTCTTAAAATTCAATTGAATATTTCATTTTTGTTCGTTAAATATACGAAAAAGAGAGGGAGGGATAAAACTACTTTTATTGCTCTTATCATAATGGGAATTGCCGTATCTTTCAGTACACATAAACAAATTTAAAATAATAGCTAGGAATGTGTTGAAAAAAAATGTTATCTAACGTTAAATTACTGGCACAAATTATGAAAGTGAAGAAGAATGAAAAATTTTAACAGTAAATATTTTTTTTTATCTTTATGAAAAAATTTAAGCCCATTTTTTTGCACTGAAAAAAATTAAATTGGTTCAAGAGAAAACATCTTGAACAAGAAAACAATTTTATTATTAAGAATCAAGTACAATTCACTTAAATTTAAACAAAAAAAAAATTCTTAGTTCAAGAACATTCTGCTGAATTCAAAATTATTTTTTTGGTTTAAAATTTGTCCTTTTAGTCAACTTAATTTTTTATTTATTTCATTTATTTATTTATTCAATTTCAATGCCAAGGCAAAGAATGAATGACAAAAGTACATTTTGTATAAAGTAAAGTAAGTTCACGTATGATTTTTAAAATAAGGATTAACATTAACAATTCATATGTTGCATTAGATAAATTAATACATTTTTATGGTTAAATAAAATTTAGTAGGTTAAAGATGACAATGAGGAGCTGATTTTCAAAAGGGTATCTTTTCGTATTTTAAAAGAGCAGTTTTTTGAACTTTTAAATATTAATTACTTCGAGAATTATGAAGATTTCTAAATGAAAATCAAATTGTAGCTTCATAACCGATAGCACTTTATAGCTAAATTAAAAAAGTTCAATAAAAATATTTATAATTGAAGAAAACCAGTTTTTTGTCTCGATCAATGAAAAATGAAAAGATACCCTTTTGAAACTCAACTCCTCAAATATTTATCGGTGTATGGAATTCAAGTTTGCCTTAAAGTTTGTGAAAAAAATTAATTTATAGTAATCCTAATGTTTTAACAATCGATCAAAATTCGTTTCAATTAATATCTAAAATTAATATCGTTCTAAATAGTTTCATTTATTCTTACAATAAAATAGTGCATAATATTAATATTATTTACTTTAATTGGTCAACAGTGCCTATTGGACGGAGTGCCAATTTTTTTTCTTGCTTTCATTATTTTGTAGGTATATCCAAAAAAATGGGATCATCAAAATTGGCTTTATACTTTTGAAGATCCGTCTCCGACATTTCACGTCCGAATTTATCATGGAATTTATAAGAGCGGATTTTGAACGCAAGGAACCCTCCAAACCCGTTTTGTTGCTTGTAAATAAGTTCCAAGCCACTTAAGGGACTTTTGACTTCTTCGTAGATAACCGGTTGAAGATCCAAGTAAGGAATAGTGCGCCTGGCCATGTCGATTTTGTAATCCGTTGTTGTGATTTCGATCTCCTGATTTGGTTTCGAATTCTCTGGGTTAAAACCTTTAGATTTTGCGGGATCGTCCAATTTTGACATGTCTATTGCAGTTCTTTTGTAACAAAATTTGTAAATTGTCAGTTAAATTCTTATTGTCTTACTTATTTTTGCAATTTTAGCCTTACCTCTCCTGGCCGTAGGCACCGGTAGGATCTTCAGTGTTTTGCCAGTTTATCCAATTCAAAGAAGAATCGTTAGCAGACAAAGGTCTTCGATTTTCTAATACACCACTGATGTAGTCAAATGGCCATGATAAGATTTTCAATTCAATGGCTTTGTCGGTATCATCCCAATCCAAGGAGACTCCGACAATAACCTCCCCCTCGGGTGCTACCAATTTGTCGATGTAAAGTTTTCTATCTGTGACGGTGATGAATTTGAATTCAACACCATCGGTTAGCATTTTATCACCGTCGTCGGTCTTCATTTTGAATCCTCCTACACCAGTATCAATGTATTTGATCTTATCCAAGTCGACACATTCATCCGAGTCTGGAACTATTCCGCCGTAAGCACACAATTCAGACTGCTCGATTTGAATCTGAATAAGATTATCTTTTTCCACGAATTTAATACCTGTAACTACCCTAATTGGAGAATAAACATGTTAAATTTTTTTTCAAAATCATTGAATTATTTTAAAAAGTTGATTGGAAATTAATTTAATGTAAATTGTTTCTTTTAAAAAAAAATTGAAATTGTTAGAAATCGAAAAAAAAAATGTAGATTTGTTCTAATTTGATAAAAATTTAGGTACAAATAGATTTGATCTATTTAAATTAAATTTGATCTTGACAGACCTAAATAAAATTAATATCTAATAATTTAGATTTGGGCAAATTAAATTTTTTTTCTAAGAATAAAAGGAAATTGAAAAAAAAATTGATTTTAAAGGTTGTAAATGATAAATTTTTTAAATAAATTTTTTTAAATTCATTTTTGATAAAAATGAAATTTTAAGACCAAGTTTGATCACAAAACATGCGGAATATTTCTATAGTAAAATAAGAACGCAAAATGTTTACTTGTTCTCATCAATATCCGCAAACTGTGGTACCAAACTAATTGCTCTCAATGCATCAGACTCGCCATCTTCTTCGGAACAAGTACAATAACAAACTGGACAAGTCACAAGAGGCTTGGTGTATTCATGCAAATAAATTTCATTGCCTTGTTTGCAATCATCTTTTTGTCCCAAAAAACCCATTTCTTGAGTGTCTGCCCACTCAAACCGTCTATCACTCGATCCACGCTGCAAAGAATTTAAATGTATCAGTTGAGATGATAATGAATAATTATTCAATTTTTGTAGACTTACTGGTTCACATGCTGTAGTGTCACCCGCATGGTTACAATTGAAAATTTGACCATGACAAGGGTTTCTTTGGCAGTATTCTTTAGCACTATCGCCTTGTTCCATGGTGTAACAATTGTCAATCCGAGAAAAATCTATAGAACTACAAGAATCAGTGCAGGAGTCGTTACTTTTGGTGTTGCTTGATTGTAATTCGTTGACTAATATGCCTTGGAAAAGGCCCAGAAATTCGGTGAATGTGTCTCCTAAATATGAGATATGTAGATATAGATTTAATGTAAAAATAGTTTCTCAGAAAAATATCAAAAATTGTATTCTGGATGTAAAATACTGATGGAAAAATGAAAAAAAAAATGAAATTAAAAAATTTTACAGTCGTTTTGTTTTAGAGTGGTGAATTTGGTTTTTTACAACTGCGGTATAAAATTAGGCGTGAATCATCATTTCAAATATATCGGGTCTCTCATTTAATGTACATACGTAAATAATAACTATACATCATTTAATGCCGATGCATTGAAATAAAGCATTAAACGTCGTAAAATGAGTCAATTTATGGTTATTTTATATAGAAGTATTGATTTTTAAATACCCGTGAAAAAATTTTCTTATATAGCCTGACTAAATCATATACCGCCATATCAAGCTATGTATAAAGATGAAAAAAAATTATTTATAACAATTTTTTTTTTCTATAAAAGCGACAAAGATAGCCATGCGGCACACGTCTGACTCTGGCGATCACCCAAGCTAAGCAGCATTTACTGTGGTTAGTACTTGGATGGGTGACCGCTTAGTCAGCGCTGGCTAGCGCGTAGATCGCTACACGTCAGGAGAGGGGACTAATGTTTCGGTAATCGATAAAAAAAAGAGTTTCTTATCGATTATCGTGAGCTTAGCCCTGCTCCGACTGTACTGGCGTGGGTTTTCTCTGTGGAACCTAGGAAGAGGTGAGTAATAGGGCGAATGTAGGACAGAAAGCTGAGGTCCAATATGAGAAAAGAGAATAAAACTTTGTAGAGCTAGGAGAAAGAACAGTATCAGCCTTGTAAGAACCGAGAAGGTGTACAAGTAAAGCAATAATAATATTTTTTCTATGAATATGCACAAAAGAAAATTAACGTCAATCAAGGAAATAATTTTGAAGAAATTTATCTGAGTTTGAATATTTAACCCTGTATCATAGAAAGTTAGGATGGCTTAAACTTAGTGCAAGAAGAGATTACTTCATTGCGTGTTTATTCTATAAAAAAAATTCGGCTAAATTATCAACAATTTTCTGGTTCAAGATCAGAATGTTTACAGCTGTGATGCTTAAAAGTGATGTAAGACAAGATTACCTCTTTTTCTCGCGTTACAATATGAAAATCAAATTTTAACCAAAAATTCTAATTTTTAATCAAACTAGAAATTTGAATAGCGCGCTACTCGCGCGCCTAAATTTTAACCAATAATGAATCGTGGCCCGATTTTTGCGAGTTTCGACCTTTGACTAACTTCAAGACTATTCATGTATTTTAATTTAGAGGATACTAGAAATTTGAATAGCGCGCTACGCGCGCGCCTAAATTTGAACCAATAATGAATCGTGGCCCGTTTTTTGCGAGTTTCGACCTTTGACTAACTTCAAGACTTTCATCTATTTTATAATATAGGATAAGCTAATTAATATCTAAAAAAAGTTAAATTTATAAAATTTGAACTACTTTGAAACGAACTTTAACATCAATCAAATAAATTACAAACCACGTTTATGATCTTCTGGCGCGCAACGATAATGTGAGTCCGGTGAAGCTTTAAAACCATTATAAGTTGCCAAAATATATTCTTCCGAATGTAAAATTGCATGGGCAGCAGCTTTCTCCGCATTACTTCCAGATCTTAGGTTTAAAATTAATCCCCGAAGTTCAGATAGAACGACAGCTTGGTGTAATTTCCATAGCCGGCTTTGATTATCCATTTCTACTTCACACGCATTTGGACGTGAATCCTATTTAGAACAACCTCCAATTAATTGGAATTCTAAAGGATTTCTAACAAAAAAATTTTTAAAATTACCTTTGCTACGCAGGAAGGATAGTCTTCATCGCCATCTCCTGTGTATAACTTGTAGAGCTCGCTGATAGATCCAGGCAAATCAGCCAGTTCCATAATGTCATCATTCTCCAGGTCTTTGGTCTTATACTTCCCCCAAGCATCATCTACTTTACTGATCAATCCTTTTAGCCTAGTATTCTTTTGATTGGTGACTTTCTCATGTGGCTGATTGATGAAGAACTCATCGACAATATCGGCGTAATTTTCTTTGTCATCGATTTTTAGTTCATCCAATGCCTCAGCCGACATTTTAAGACTGTCTTGATCTTGATTTGTAGAATTATTCATAATTTCATTGACAAATGATATTATGTCGTCGATATTATCTGCCATATGGACATTGAGGGCGTTGATTCTTGTTACTAGTAAGCAAATCGCCAAAATTATTTTTGATAAATTCGGCATTTTGCTCAGTAAGCTTTACTTTAAATATTTAAACTTTCGGTAGTATTGAAGTTAACTTTAATACTGAAAATAATAAGCTATTACATTTTTTAAGTAATTTACAGAAACATGCGATATTAATAATTGCCATAGTTAAATTTTTAGTAGCCAAGGTTAATAATTATCAAAGTAGTTGTTCGATAAGCACTCGATAGTAAGAGAGACAAGTTTATAATAATTGCGAAAAAAATATTATCGTTTTACGTTATCATAATCACAATTAATTATTATAGAGGAACGCAATAAGTTTCTGGCATAATTATTAAAATTTCCGTTCAATTATCAGTTATATTATCAAACAATGTCTGAGTCATAGAAAATTTAGTTTTTTAACTTAAATTCATGATGATTATAATTATAACTGTTGTTTTTTATTTTTAATATTACTATCCTTAATAATGATTTCATTATTGTTCAATATAGTGTTATTGACTGAAATAAAAATTATAGTTATTATTATTCCCAAATAAAAAAAATTGCCATTAAAAAAAATTATTTTATCTGAATATAAATGGTTTGCTCAGAATGTTATGTAAATCTATTTTTAACTTCCCGCTAAGAAAATTGTAAATTTTCAAAAATCGGGAAGTTATTGTTTTCACCCCGTTTTTCGAAAATCGAGTTTTCATCAGATCTCAACGTTTCAAGGTCCTAGGAAGCTTTCCTGACTATTTCCGCGGTGATGTCACCGTGTCTGTATGTATGTATGTATGTGTGTGTGTGTGTGTGTGTGTATGTATCTAAATCTCGCATAACTTTTGAACGGATCATCCGATTTGATCGAAATAAGCGGCGTTCTGAAGAATTCTTTTTCCCCTAGAATTTTGATACTAATTTTTAGAATTTGAGTCGATCAATTTTAAGAAATCTCCAGAATAAAATTTCCAAAAATTCGTTTTTTTGAAATATCTTTTAAACGGCTGAACCGATCAATTCCAAAAACTAATCAGATCTTAAACTAAAAAAACCACGCCGATTGCCACCAGCCCGGTCAAAATCGGTTGATTTGTTCGTGAGATATCGTTGTCGAAAAAAATTGAAAAAAATGTTTTTTTTAGAATTTCTATGAAATTTTCAGTCTGACCAGTTTATGTTCAAAGATTTTTTAAAGAACTCAAAAAACTGCGTTGAATCCCGTAAACCGCGAGAAAATCGATTAATTCATTCAAAAGTTATTGCGGTTTGAAAATTCAAAAAATAGTGTTCTATAAAACTTCCATTAGCCTTTTGAGCTCGAAGAGGTTAAAAGCACAGAACAGCGATTTATTTGAGCTTGGAGAGCTCAAACTTATACAGAAATTTTATTTTTGAGCTCGAAGAGCTTAAAAAATAAGTGAATTGTTGAGCACTTAGGTATGGAGGTAGCGGGAAGTTGCAGGGATGGCCTTTAGGGTCAACCGTTTTCCTAATTTTTTTCTAAGTAATTTTCTTTATAAACTCATCATAACCGACTATATTCAGTTACTTGATGACACGAATATTATACTTGCAATTGAGGATTTGATTATTCTCCAGTATTGCGATGATTGCAAAAAATAGTTTAGTAACACAAAAAAAATTGTTATAATTTTTAAAAGTTTTTTTTTTTATTTTAATTTTAAGAGCTTTTATTTGAAAAAAATTTTTCTACAAAATTTTGAAGAACACTCTGTATATTTTGCCTGTATACTCTCTAAAATAAAATTAGTGAAATTTTCACTAATTCAGATAGTGAAAATTTTTTCACTGTAAAATTAGTGATTTTACTAGATTAATCAGTGGACTTTTCACTACCTCAATTAGTAATTTTAAATTTCACTAATTCAAAAGTCTTTTTTAATAATTAGCAGTTACTTTGTCACTAATTCTACTAGTGGTTTTAGAATTCACTAATTACGCAGTTGTTTCTACTCGGTTGTCAGTGATTTTGTCACTGATTGTATTAATGACTTCAATGTTCACTAATTTAATAGTGACTTTTCAGAAATCGTGAATAAATAATACATTGATATTATTTGTGATTCCTTTTTTCACTGATTTAATAGCGCTTCCACTTAAATTATTAGTGGAATCTTCACTAATTTTCGAGTATTATTTGATATCGCTAATTAAAAGTTGAAAACTACGATGCAGTCAATGAATTTCTTACTAAAATTACCTGTAATTTTATTTTTTCTAATTTAGTCGTAAATTTCATTGTATATTGATATATTTTTATATTTTACATTTCAAATTCAAATTTAGTCAAGTTTTCACTGATTTTAGTGATATCACATATCACTTATATATTATAAAACATTGGTATCTGTTAATTATATAGTCGACTCTTTTGTCAACTTTTAACTCAAAAAATAAGTAAAAAAAATCGTAACTACTCTTAACTACATATAGCACCATTTACTTCAAGGTTGCTATATTATAAATCATAAGATTATGTAGCCGGCATGCTGTTTGGCTTTCTTCGGTTCAAAAGAAATTCGACACTTATTAAATAAACACTTTTGGATACAATATTCTGTTAAACAGTCTCATGCCGAATACGTTTTCCTTTTTAGTTTGAGATGGTTAAAATTTGAGTTTAGAAATTTAAAATTCAAGTTTAAGTTTAAATATTTAAGGAAAAAATATTGATTCAAATAATTGATATGGAAGAGTACGCTAAATTAACTGTTGAAGAATTATGTTCGAAATTAGAATCAGTTGTGACCGAAGAGACTATCGCAGTTTTTAGAAGTGAGTAAAAATTATATAATTTTTATTAGCAATTTCATCTATAATTTATGATACGACCTATAAACAATATTGATAATTAGGGCCAGGACTTTCACAGTTGTTTAAATGAGTATTCATATGTTTAACCTGAAATTTGAATAAATAAAAAACGCCAACTTCCTGGCCCTATTGATAATAGAATTTTGAAAGTATTCTTGAGCAAGTTTTCCAATCAATCTCTAATTAGAATTATGCCGGTAAGATGCATAAAAATTTTTTTCAAGTTTATAATCGTATATTATTTAACCCAATAATTATTTTTAATATTTCTAGGAAGGGACAAATTTAAAAAATTTTTCCAAAGAAATAAGTGCGAGCACTAAAGATAGCATTCAACCGTATATAATAATGGAATCGGGGCAATTTGGAACTAGTTCATTTATACAAGGCGATGAATGGTTCATCGAAGTGGATAGAAAAATGAAACCAATATTTGCATTTGATTTACTCTATAAATGTTATGATGTGTTCAATTTGGAGTATCCTAAAGAATTGATTAATTTTTTTAATTTAATCGATTCTTATATTTTTCAAATGGGAGTAGAACCTAAAAATGTTGTATCAGCTATTCACACAACTATATGTAATTCATTAAAATCAAATGAAAGTGAGAATAGTTTCCACAATAATCTTAACAATGACATATATAATTCCCTAGTAACTGAAAATAATGCTGCAATTTGTAATTATGTAATAGATGATGAGACAAGTTAATAAAATTTGATGAAATTAATTTATTTTTTTCCTTTTTTTTTTTTAAACAAAGAAAATATTTTTATTCGAATATAACTTTTGACTGGTAAATTGGTGAATTCTGCTAAACCGTAATAATGAATAAAATAGAAAATTCTATTAATGTAAAAAATGATTTTCACTATTTCTATCAATAGTTTGAAACAACTAATGAATTAGTGACCAGTAATATCACTATTAAATTAGTGAACATTATTTTTACAAATGAATTAATCACTTTTGTTTTCATTTATAAATTAGTGAAATATATTTTCATTTGTTGATTAGTGAATTTTATTTTCGCTGATCAATTAGTTTTCTTTCTTCACTGAATCATTTAGTGAATTTTCACTAATTCTAAGTTGCTCGAATTCAACTGCAAGAATTAGTGTTCACTGTGATTTAGTAAAATTTCACTAATTTTATTTTAGAGAGTAATACTAACAGATGTAAGTTTCTAAAAATGATCATTAAGTCCCTTAAATGCTGGAACAATTAGAATTTGTAATCTTCACTCTTTTTCTATACTGTCTATACAAAAATGTTATTTATGATTATAATTATCTCATGTTTGGTAAGGTCAATGGAAGTTAAATTTTTATTGTATGTATAATGTATTCTGTTACATATAATTAAAATCTTAAGAACTTTTGAGATTTTGTAATTATGAGTGATTACTTCTATTTAAGATTACTTATATAACATTACTTATATTTAAAACTAGTAAAATTTTCCTAATATAATATTGAAAAATCGCGTGCTGAAATTATCACTGCGTCGACTGTTTAATAATCTTTATTTATTTAATTATTTTTAAAATGAAAATGAAAATTCAATAAATTATTTATTATATTTATTTAGTTAATGATATTTAATTTAATATGAAATAAAATTTAAATAATTAATAATTTTGAAATTTTATTTTAAACATCAGGCTAAAACTAAATAAGAAAACAAAGTGAGTTTTAATAACAATATTTTAATTTTTAAATAAGATGTAAAAACTAACTAAATATACGTCTTCAATAATCCATATCTGAAGTAAGAGCCCCAGTAGCTGCTCGTGTACCAGTACATGCTCACTCCATGTATTTGTATATCTATATTTGTAAATATAGATATACAAATACATAGAGTGAGCGTGTATCAGTACATGAGCCGCTACTGGGGCTTTTACCTTACACGAAAAAAAGAAAAATTATATTACAAATAGTAATAAGCGTCGCTTCAAATTTAAAACTAGAAAAATTTCAGTTCAAAATAACATTTTTAAAATTCAAACTTTTGATGTTAATGATTTTCACCAATTTAAATGTAATATTTACATTTTAGAATGTAATTCTTACAAAATCTGTGAAAATTATAAACTGAAACTGATATTTTTCCAATTTTTATATGAAGCGTCACGTTACATTATATAATGTAATTTTGCCCTTTTCCTTTTTTTTTAAATAAAAAATGCATCGTTTCTCAGTTAATCTTTAAATAAACAATTCTTTATCGAGATTTTATAAATTAAAAAAATAATAAGTCTTGATAACAAATCCTCATTTTGTAATTTTATTTAAATGAGTAAAAGGGAATAATTATATTTTTTCAGAACTAAAACTAATATTTTTCAAATTCAATAGAATCTTAATAATGATTATGATAAGGATCTCAATAAACAAAACTTCAAAAATCATTTTTATTGTTCAACATTAACTTAAAAATCATTTCAATGATATCGCAACGACTTATCTCTACAAAGTAATAGTTCTAAGTGCTTACAAAAATCACCGAACATAATTAAGTCCTTGTTACAGGCACATTGGCGCCAGCCTAAGCCTCATAAATTTCCTTCGTTGAACAGTATAATTCTTTTGATAACTATTTACTTATGCCAAAGCATGAAAATTCTCATTACTTGTTATTTACTGTCAAACAATAATTTTGACCATGATAATCCTATTGTCGCCAGAATACCGTCTGTCTATGTCTATTGCAAAAATTCCATCATTAGGGACAGTTCGTTTTATACAAATAGGGGTATTTTCTAATGTTAATCTTTTAATTAGATTTTATGTATATGCACTTTACCTAAACGATACCTTAACCTTCAGTACAAATGGACAATAGTAGGCTCATTAAGAGTTTACACCCAATGTGTATTATACCTGGCTCCCGACAAACCAATCACAATTGTAGACCCATTGTATTGCGGCCCTTCCAAAATCTAATCTTGTCCAATAGGAAGAGAGTTTCAACTCCTGTGATAGTAATTAAACTTATCCTCATTATAACCTGATGACTGTATAAGTCCTGCAAAATTCTCTCAAAATTTATTTCAAGACATTTGCTTGAAACGATCAGACGTGTCTCAGAGAAATTTAGAATATCTAAACAGATAAAAGTTACAATATTCTCAAGTGATTTGAAGTGATTGTAGTTGACATTGTGCTACAGCTTGTTATTTTTACTGTCGCTAAAAAAAATTATTTTCTAACATTTGAAAATAATTACAACAATCGTTTGTCTAGTTATTCCGAGCAGTTTGTTAAAGTGGAATTTTGAGACAAAGTGAGAAACCGTTTTCTGTTGAAATAAATTAAAAATGTCTTCTGAACAGAGAGTTTCACTTTTCTTGGCTGTTATGAGGCTGTCAAAAGAAAAAACATCCGTCCTGGCGGAATTTGTGCAGATATTAGAACCCTCTGTACAAATGAATGGAGAGTTCAACTTCTGGGATTACCAGCAATCAACGTTGGACAAAATTCAAGAATTTGTCGACAGAGTCTTCAAGGAAACACCGCATGAAGTTCTGAGTAAAGAGGAGTTGAAAAAAAAACTGCAGGAAGATCAAGAAAATCTAAATGCTATCCAGGCTTTTATGCCAAACTGTTTCTTATTTCAAGATGACAATAAGAATAGCAGTGGAAGCAGTAGTGACAGCGACACTAATAGCAGCGATAGTGACAGTAGCAACAGCAGTAGCAGCGATAGTGACAGCAGCAGCAGCAGTAGCAGTGATAGTGACAGCAGCAGCAGCAGCAGCAGTTCCGAAGAAGAAGAGGAAGATAAAAAAATTCAAACTGATAGTGGCATTTGTAGCGGCACCAGTCCTAATAATGCAACAACTAATCAAGTTGAAGAGAGTTTGATAAGGCTATCAAACAACTTGTACCGGTGCTCTTTATCCAAAGTCGGAATAAAAATCACCATCAAGAAAATACAACCCTTTCCCAAGAAGTTGAGTGATTCCAACGACAGCGGAGTGAAAAGAAAAGCATCGTCTCTAGGAGTGCAAGAAAGAATATTCAAGCAATTTAACCGTTACAAGAGGCAAAAATAAATTAAATTGTACTAGATCATAGTTTTTAGAAAATTATTTCTTCATTTTTATCATTTTACAATTTGATTTTTGTTTGTATGGTTTTTAATTTTTTTTTTAATGTAATTGAATAACTTATTAAGTACTATCATAATATTTAATATTTTGATAATATTACTATAGTTTAGATAAGTAATTGTGAATAAATGTAAATCAAGAGTTATCATACTAATAGTATAATAAAATATAATTTAAATATAAATATTTTTTATTTATGAATTTTTAAATTTAAACTGAAGTCTTAATCATTTAAAAAATATTTATTTTTTTTGTTGTAATTTTAATGAATAATTGAATTTATAGATCAAAGACCTCCAAGTATCTCACAATGTACTGGTAAGTAATTTTAATGACTTTTTATAAAGATTGACAAATTAGTTGAATAGTACTATAAGTATACTTATCAATTAAGTCTAAATGCCTTTAAATATTTTGAAAATTTTATTTATTTTTATAAAAAATCTTGAAAGTATAGAAAAATATCAAAAATGTTTCCATTATCAAACTAAAAATTAACTATTTTAAAAGTATTTAAAAAAATTAATTTATTATTACTTGAGTTAGTGTAAAAAAACGCTTGTTACATATTTGATTGGAAATAAATATTTCCGGAAAAAAAGATTTATTTGATCTCATAAAATATTTTTGAAGACAATGTGCTTTTTACTTAAAAAAAAATAAATAAACAATAATTTTATATATATAAATTTATTTTCTTAAAATGTTCATAATAAAAATGTAATTGGATACAAAAATTAACTTCTGTTTAATATATCCGAACAAAAACAGTTTTACTGTAAAAAAATCACGCCGTCCACGTTCATAAGACTATTAAGAAAAAAAAATTTTATTTCTTTACAAAAAGATATAAAATAAAAAATTAAAAAATCCAAGTAACCGATATGGTTGTATATGATTTTCGGAAATTAAAAAAAACTTTGTTGTAAATTTAAAAATTAAAAGAAACAATTTTGGAACGTATTTAGTGTGCGTGGTTACGAAATATTTCACTTTTTATGAAATTCCTAAAATCTATCTACTAGGACTTTTAAAAAAAAAATGAAGTACACAATGACGCACACCAAGTACGTTCCAAAATTGTTTCTTTTAATTTTTAAATTTACAACAAAATTTTTTTTAATTTCCGAAAATCATATACAACCATATCGGTTACTTGGATTTTTTAATTTTTTATTTTATATCTTTTTGTAAAGAAATAAAATTTTTTTTTCTCCCCTCCGGGCGGACAGCGTCAATTTTCCGCCGCTGCGCTAAATGAAAATGCCGCTTTCCGCCTCCGTCGAGGAAAAAAATAGCATCCTCACCACGGGCAGGAAATAAGAAAGCCTCAAATCACATGTTTGTCGACCTCGGCTTTGCCTCGGTCAACAATTACATGTAATCTGAGACATTTCTTATTTTCCTGCCCTAGGTAAGAAATATACCATTTCTTAATAGTCTTATGAACGTGGACTTGGCGCGATTTTTTCACAGTGAAACTGTTTTTTGCTCGGATTTCAGTATTTTTTGTAATTATAATAAAAATTGACAATTTTAATTTAATACATTTCCGGTGGCAAACTATCCCCTTTAAGCTATAGTTCATGTAAAAGTTATTCTTGCGCCGCCTGGCGTGTGTAATTGCAAGCTGTCAAATATCTTTTTTTCACTGTAGTTTCCCATCTATTATAAGATTAGCATGCACCCTTATATTATTTAGTCTCTGGCCGTCCGCTTTTTACATAAGAAAAAAGTTAAAATCTAAAAATCTGGGTCGCTATAGTTTGTGCTGATTATTTTTAATAATTTTAAATAGAAATTATAAAGATAATTGATAATAATCAAGTAATACGCGTAATAAAAAGCATGAACTACTATTATAAAATATCATATAAAAAAAATCAAAGTAAATTTGAAAAAAAATTTGTAACCTCAAAAAACCGTTCTGCTTACGATATATACATACTCGGTAGTCTGGCTTGAGAACGAAACTTGGCGCCAGACTCTATCGAGTCTGTTGATTATATTTAATAAATGCAATTTATCTAAATGCAGGGATTCCAGTTATAGCGCGTCCCAGGATCAAACCATGAATATCGTCAGTTCCTGTATGATAAAAATTATATTTCATTAATGTATGAAAAAATTCAGTTATTGTTCTTAATAATCAATGTTTATGCATAGTTACTATACCTTCGTAAGTAATAACAGCTTCCAGATTAACCATATGTCTTATGATGTGATACTCATCGGAAATCCCATTTCCACCCAGAATATCTCGAGCAGATCGAGCAATATTGATTGCCTTTGCCGCGGAATTACGTTTTATAATAGAAATCATTTCAGGGGCAGCTCTGCATTAAAATTGAATGGAGTTTAAATTAAAAAATCAAGAAAAAGTCATTAAAGTGATAATTATCTTCCAACGTAATACGAACAATAATAAATTTTAATGTAATTTCAAAAAACAATTGTTCTTTAAAGTAATTACAAATCTTTGCAGGTAGATATAAAATTAAACATGAAAATTTTATTCTTTTAACTATAAATATAACTTTAGGATTTTTATTATAATGGATGCTTCTCCAATCATTAATCCATAAAATGAAGTCTTTATATTTTTCCGAATATTTAATGGCCTGTATGTTTTAATTTAAAAAATGCTTTCACGTATTACTTAAATGGGGAATTTTAAATGTTTAACTACACCTTTTAAATTTGAGCTGAAATTTTTTCCAACCGAGAAAATTTTTTTCTCAATATACGGGTCCGTTCTAAGCTATAAATTTAATAGGTTGTTTTTTTAGTTCACTAATGGACATATATGCACAGAAAAAACTAAACTAAAATATCATTTTAAATAGTAATAAAAGCTATGTGAATGTTTAAATGTTAAAGTATTTTTTTACTAATTCCAACTTCAATGTTTTTCGTTTTCACGTTAAAGATTATAGTATGATATGTAAAAATTATCAAGAAAGCTTACAAAATTTAATATTCCCGCAGTTAATATTTACTAAGTGAAACATTAAATTTTAACCGCAACGTGAACAATCGGACTATAATTATTGACAAGTAACAGTCTGATATTTACTACAGTAAACGGTACAAAACACTTTTTTCAATATTAAATTATAAATTTTGGCTTCACGGAAAAAAGAAAAAGAGAAAAATTACATTATATAATGTAACGTGGTGCTCCTTAAATTTTTTTCTTTTCTCTAGACTTTTTTTCTTAAAAAAATTAAATAATAATAATTATGATGAAGTAAAAATACCTGTTTTCATCCTTCAGCCTACCAACCCTCAAACAAGCTTGCAAACCAATATAAATTTCAGAGACCATATCAGCAAGTTTTTTCTGTATCAACTGATTAGCCGCCAAAGGTCGTTTGAATTGTTTCCTGTCTAGAACATACTGGTTCGCAATTTTCAAACACTGTTCAGCTGCGCCCAGTGCCCCCCACGCTATGCCATACCGTGCATGGTTCAGGCATTCAAAAGGTCCCTATATCATAAATCATATACTTTTATTAGTTGCAACTTAATGTTATTTCATTGTTTATACCCTAAGACCGGTGACATTAGGTAGCATATTTGATTCAGGAACAACAACATCGTCCATAACAATCATCCCAGTGGTGGAGGCCCGTAAAGATACTTTGCCATTTATTTTAGGCGTGCTGAGTGTGTCTTCATTCCCCTTTCTTTCGACTATAAATCCACGGATCTTGTCATCTTCACATCTCGCCCACACTATGCACAAATCTGCTACTGGGGAGTTTGTTATCCTGAAGAAAAAAGTGAAAAAAATATGATAAATTCGTTATAGATTTTGATGTTTGTAAAAAAGTACTGACCATGTTTTACTACCACGTAGCTTGTAAATTTTTTTATTCGCGTCATATGTAGCTCGTGTCTCTAATGATCCTATGTCACTGCCGTGGTTTGGTTCCGTTAGTCCGAAGCATCCTATGTAGTCACCACTAACTGGATAAAAAAAATCTCAGTAGAATTTGAAATTGGAAGGGTTAAAATTTTGTCGAAAATTCAAGGAAAAAATGCTTGGTTGGATATTGATTTCAGATCTGAGTTTTAGTCGGGGAACCAAAAAAGAACTCATTAAATTTATATAAACAGCATGTATATTCAACTTATTCAACGACCATTGTATCTAATCTTTTTTATCGAAAATTTAACATCATTTGTTTAGATATGATTATGTTCTAATGTTTATATTTGATTAGATATTAATTAATCAGTCCAAATACATCATCAGCTATTGAATTTATTTTTCAAGAAAACAAAAAACAAATATGCAAATTACCTAATTTAGGCAAATATTTATCTTTCTGTTCTTGATTTCCCCAAGAATCAATAGCGGTTGCTGCAAGATTTTGCACTGAATATGACGACCTGTACCCGCTATCAACAGATTCTATTTCTTTGGCAATAAGACCGTATGCCACAGATGAAACTCCTGAAGCTCCGTAGCCCTTTAAAGTGCAACACAGAACTCCAAGGTCACCCAACTCTTTCATTATACGCTTATCGAAATGTTCATTTCTAAAGGCATCTAATATTCGCGGCTGCAACTTCTCCTGGCAGTATGAGTGAAATTGATCTCTGACCATTTTTTCATCTTGAGTGTACTGTGATTCAATGTTGAATGGATCTTGCCAATCAAATGTACCTAGAAATTGATATCGATGATTACTTTTGTCAGCAACAAAGAATCTCTTCCTTAATTCTTGCTTCTTATCATAATTCTTTCATTGAAGCTTTGAAGCATCTTAATAACTTAACAAAATTAATAATATTCTTAAGAGATTTTAATGACACCGCGATAAAAAAACGAATGTGAAATCACCTTACGTTTTTGTAATTAGGTCATCTCAATTAAATATTTGTAAAAAAACTGATATTATTTATTTTTTATGTCACCAGAATTTTTTTAATATTTTTATGTTTTTTCCAAAGTTTACTTTCTAAATCGCCATTAATAATTAAGTTTAGGGAATGAGCATATAAATTACAATTATATTTGATGTAAAATAATTTTGTAAAATCATCGAACTTTAAATAGTAATTATTATTTTCTAAAAGTTTCAGGAGCTGTTTCCGAAGCTATTTTTAGAAAATATCGATTTATATTGTTCATTTCTTCTCATATATTACCAAGATTTTTATCGTTTTTTAAATTTAATATTCAATGAAAATTACTGAAAAACAGTTTAGTTTCCTTTTCTTTAAGCAATTCAAAATTTTTTTAATTTCCATATATTAAATATTTTTTTTTAATTGTTACATCAATAACTTTATTACACTTCAAAAAAATTAACTTGATTCGAGAGAAAAATTCTCGAACCAAGAAAATAATTTTGAAGAGGGAATTTGACTTGAATCAAGACGAAAAATTTCCTTAAATCAAGAAAAATTTATTTAATTCAAGAATTTTTCTACTCAAATGAAGAAGATTAAGTTCTTCAAAATTATATACTTGATTCAAGAACATTTTTTTTTCTGTGTAGGATCTTCTTAAAGCTAAATAATGTCTTCTTCAATTGACCCCTGCAAACCTGATGTTACTCTAATTGGTCTAATTGCAATATGTTACTCTAATTGCTCGGGCTAGAATAAAAAATTTAAAACTATTGATAATGTTAGTTCTCAATAAGAGAAAAGGAATTCAAAAGTAATGAGTAAAATTCAAATTTCGTTATTTATAATCCTTTTTAATTAGTTTTTTTAATCAGGTTGACTTTATTACATTTCTTGAAAAAATTTTATTCTATGACCGCATATATGGCTCAACTGAATTAGAAAACTTTTAACAGGATACGAGAATATCAAAAAATATTTAAAAAATTTTCCTTAATATTCCCAAGAAAAATAGTTTTTTTTTATCTAACTTAGAATTTTCATAAAACAAAGGGAAATTTCATTCATAATGTCATAAAAAATAAGAACCATTCAGAGTATAACCCAGATTTTACTTTTTGTATTTGAGTATTTTGGTTTATTTTTATTAATTATTTAAATATTAATAGAAACAATTATTATGATTATTGCGGTGATTATTTAATTATTGTATTTATTTAGTTAATAATAATATATTTTTGTTACCAAACGAATGGATGGATGATGAAAGAAATGACGATTAGTATTTTAAAGAATTGTGTTTGGGAAATAAAAATTTAGAAATTTTTGACGAGTGTTAAGCTTGCGCGAGCCTCAATAGATGGCAAAGATGTTTCGTTTGTAGTGATGGCTCAAAAATATGTTAAGTTCCGTTTTGAAAATAATTTTAAAAAGCAATTCGGGAGAATTACTTGGACGAATATTCTTCACCAAGTAATTCTAGAGGATGATACTCTACCTGGAGTCTGACCAAGGCCCAGGTAGGTATCGTGAACCGACCGGATGAAAGTGCTACTCCCCGTGCTGAAGCCTTCAGCTGAGGTACGGTAGGTGATCATAAGCCGTGTAGGTGGGAGCGAGGAGGATACTCTCCACTTGCTCTCAGGGTAGAGTTTAGGACCCCACACTGATAGAAGGATTTCTTAGTATTTAAGAAGATTTTTTTGTATTTAAGAAATCATTTCTTAAACATCATTTCTTAGTAATTAAAAAATATTTCTTAATATTTAAGAAATATTTCTTAATATTTAAGAAATATTTTTTAATATTTAAGAAATATATATATTTTTTAGTATTTAAGAAATATTTCTTAAATACTAAGAAATATTTTTTAAATACTAAGAAATGATGTTTAAGAAATGATTTCTTAAATACAAAGAAATCTTTTTAAATGCTAAAAAATCCTTCTATCAGTGCACAGGGATGACGGCTAGTCGCCCTGAGGGGGGGGGGTGTTATTAGGAAACTAGTTAGTATTTTGTAGACCGCGTTTTTGAGTTTGAACCGTGAATACCGTCGTGTATGTTTGGATAGAAAGTTTCTATTGTATTAGTGTATATTGCTTATATTGTTTCTTGATTTTGAACCGCGAATATGTGTAAAAAGAGTGTTCTAATGTATTGTTTATATTGTTTAATTTGCTCATATTGTTTATATCGTTTATTAACATGATCAGGCCAATAAAGAGGTTTCTTTTTTCTTTGATTTATTTAAAATGAAGTTTTTTGTTTATGTTTTGTTAATGATAATGTGATCCCCGTTTAAGACCCTGGACTCCGGCGAGCAAATTTCGAGCCGGGGATTAATTAGATAGGATTAGTTGAAAACGTGGTCGTAACAAGGGTAATCCCATGAAATGAAGCGTTCTCTGATACAAACACCGCCATCTATTAGAATAGTACAGTACTAATAAAATCTAAATCGCCAATAGATAATATAGATAACACAAAAATTTATTGACCTAGTTTTAATTTATTAATATAAGTATTTGTAACTCAAGTTTACATAACAACCCATAGAGAACAATAAATATTTATTTATCTCCTATTTCATGAAATATAAATATGCATGTATCACATATTACATTAAAACCCGATACATACTCGAGATAACGTATGAGTTAATGATAAGCCCGGTTAAGTGTTAATAAATGAACTTACAATTTTTACTATTACTCGTCGCAACTGAAAAACCTGAATAATAATTAAGAAAAATAAAAAATAATAAATTTGTATGTTTGATTGCCTATTTTTATAAGTAACTATTTTTGGTAATTATCATTATTAAAGAATATTGTAAAGGATACATTTAACCGATCTTGAAGAATAGTATCCGTTTAAAATTTTAAATAAATTATTTTGCGCACGCACAGCCATACTGACAGTATCACTATTATTAAAACGAGAACTAGTTATTATGATTATTATAATCAGCTGTTACCACATTAACAACTCGGTAGAAACTAAGTTAAATATCGTTACAATCAATATTTTATTTATTCATATTAAAATGTTTATCACATGACACGAAGTCTCAAAGTACTTATACAAACATACACAGTCACATAGATATTTAGAGAGTTTTATCTGTTATAAAGTGATAAAAATTTAAGAAAAAAATTAAAAAACTGTATTATGACTTTATTGGTCGAATAACACGTGGTATATTTGCCGCGATAATTTCGTATAAATTTAACCGTTAAATTATTAATTACTTCCCTTATGATATTTAAATTCTCATTTTTTCTTATTTTCGTTTCGGGATAATAAGATTTTATCTATCCACTTTCGTTTCAATTTTTAAGAATTTATTTATTTATTAAACATATGTTATTACATTCTAATACACGTTATGAAAGTAAAAAAAAATCATGTTTGTTCGTAATAGGTAAAAATTTTTTTTAATTTCACAATAAAAAATTTTCCGCGACTCGTCAAAAAATATTAATGTAAAAAATTTTTTTGTTAAATATTTGACACATCTTCAATAAATTAACTACAAAATTATTGAACATTTAACATAAAAATTTTACAGACAAAATTTTTTTGACTTAATGATGGAAAATTTTTCAACTATGTCCACACACACTATAAATAAATAGTATATTACACACCTAGGGAAGTAAAATAAGAAATATCTCAGATCACATGTAATTGTTGGCCGAGGTGAAGCCGAGGTCAACAAACATGTGATCTGAGGCTTTCTTGTTTACTTCCCGTGGAGTGTATACTATTTTTTTGCTCGACGAAGGCAGGAAGCGGCAACTTCGCTTAGCGCAGCGGGCCGAAAGTTGACGCTTTCTGCCCGTCGAGCAAAAAACAAATTTTACTCACAAGTAATTGATTGTTCATATTATGTAACTACAATTATAAATGTAGTTACCACATAGTACAGTAAAATAGTAAAATATTTGAATCCAAGAATTTTTAAAATTCACACTGATTAAACATTAAAAAACAATGATACTGAAATTTAAAGACAATTGACAATTTTTAGAATTTGTTTTTTAAAACAATTTACAAAAAAAAAGTTGTAAGAAATCATTTTACCTGAGAAAAGTGAATAAATTATGAATGCAATTTTTTAAAGTAAATTTTTAGTACTAATTTATTTATTGAATAAAAGTAAAAAGTTGTCAGATGTATACTGATTTCAGTACTATAAAAAACATCAATTTTTTCAAGTACTTCAATACTCGTAATACAATAAGTTTAAGGCCTGCTTTTTTGATTTCATATAATTTGAACAATTAAAAATCAACTCTTCCACTTTCAGAAGAAATCATTGACGATATACTATATATAACAACAAAATAAATTGTACAATAAGTTCATATATCATTAATTATTATAAACATTTAACAACAAAATATTAGTCATCATTATCACAAGAACTAAAGACGAAGAACAATAAGATTATAACTTTGTTTAAACTATCAACGCATCTTCTTTGAGATGAGGACCGTCAGGTAGTCGTTGATTGAAGATACGAACATTATGAAAAAAAAAGCTAAGTGATTCGGTACATGGACGAACAATAGCATGTGTAAATGCAGTAAAAAAGGTTCTAGTTGCTGCGCATGAAATTTTCCAGACTCTTAGGCAAGGCGCTATACACCAGATATGCTAAAAATGATAGTATAAGAATGAATGCATTATTAATTAGACTTAACTGACGAAGTGATATAATCACTAAATTGATAATACGTACTTGAAAGGAGAGACAAGCGAATGTGAATCCTAGAAATAGTGCGAGGATAGGAGCTATGAGAATTGATAGGAAGATATAGCAACACCCTCGAGAGAGACGGAAACAGTGGCCACTTAATCTCCAAGCACATTCTGGGCTTCTAACACCATCTGGTTCACCCACTACATCATCCCATTGTACCTGGTTGCAATTTTGTTGTAAATTAAAATTTTTGTATGCACTGGAAGAAATTTTTGTTAAAAATTATCGGTAAGTTCATGGTAATCGTGGTACGGGTGGCACGACTTAATCATTTGTCGGTAGGTGAGATCATTTCTAACTTTTTTCAACAAATTTTATCGTAATATTATCATATAATAGTCAACTGTAAATTGTATTAGGTTTTCGGTAAATTTTATTAAATCTACCTTAAAATAAAATGAATTTTTTCGTAATTTTCATTTCAAAAATGGTGATAAATAAAAGGGCCGCATTATGTTCCACGATTATAGTTAATTTAACGGTAATTTTTAAAGAAAATTTCTTTCCATGTAGAAAACTGAAAAGTCAAATGTATTTTTCTAATCCATATTTTTTTCCACCTCACAATTAATCGTTGTATTTAAGATAATTCTATAGTATATTACTCACCTAGGGCAGGAAAGTAAGAAATGTCTCAGATCACATGTTTATTGACATCGGCTTCGCCTCGGACAACAATTACATATGATCTGAGACATTTCTTACTTTACTGTTCTTGGCCTGTAATATACTATTTTTCCTTGACGGAAGCGGAAAGCGGCATTTTTGTTTAGCGCAGCGGGACGAAAGTTGACGTCTTCCGCCCGGAGGAAAGAAAAAAAAAATGTTACACCGCGTAATAAATATGTAATAGTATATTACACACCTAGGGAAGTAAAGTAAAAAATGTCTCAGATCACATGTAATTGTTTACATGTGATCTACAAACATTAGAAAACAAACATGTGATCTGAGGCTTTCTTATTTATACTTCCCGTGGAGTGTATACTACTTTTTTACTCAACGAAGGCAGGAAGCGACAACTTCGCTTAGCGCAGCGGGCCGAAAGATAATGCTTTCTGCCCGTCGCGCAAAAAAAGTTTTTTATTGTTATTTTTAAATTTATAATTTATAACACTAACGTGTATTTTAATAAAAATAAAGGCGATTTTTCTAAAAAATAAAAGATTTTACGTGAGTCACTAAAATTCTTAAAAGTTAGACCGAAATTGTTTTGAAGCAAGAGATGTTTACGAAATAAGAAAATTTCAGTCCGATCAAGATAATTTTAGTATTCCTAAAATTTGTTCTGAATTAATTTATGATCCTAATTAAACTAAAAACAATAAAATTATGTCCAGAAAATGATTTCTTGGCTCAAGAATCCATTGAAGTAAACCATTTAATTTATTTATTTCTGGAAAACGTAGAAGTTTTTGGCTACTTCACATTTCACTTTACGTAAAGAAAATTCTAATCGTAAAATAATATCATAAAATTTTTTAATTCTGGTATTTATATAAACCAAATTTATCAAGTTTTATTGCACTGGCTACAAACAGTACTTTTATTTTCGATTGTTATTAAAAATATATGTTTATATGTCAAGGAAATTTTCTGAATAAAACTATTCTTTTCACATTGTAAAATAATCTATTTAATTAAAGGATATTTTTTGTTCTAAAAATAACTCAAGCAATCCGGAAATGATCGTTAATTTTTAAATATAAAAAACTACCTAGAACTGTATCTAGCTTGAATGATAAGAATAAAACTTTATTAATTTATGTATAACACGTTTATTAATCAGTAGCTATTACATCAAAAAAATTTTAACTATATAAAATTTACAGTCTTAAATTTATAAGATCGTTATTTTTGACATTACTCGACTGATAAAAATAGAAAGAAATAATTTTTAAGTTTGATCGTGAATCACTAAAAAAGTAATTTGACTGTACGTGAATATAAATTACTGTTATATAATTCTGTTGCACGATATTTTTGAAACACTTCGTAGCGTTAAATCTGATTTAATTTAAAAGGCAAATCATTAAAAAGTTTCAAGGGATAATAAAAAATATTTTCTCTTATAATTGACTGTCTCTATTTATTTATAGACAATAATTAATATTTGAAAAAATATAAAAACCTGTAAGTGATGATTCAAATTATTGGGATCTCTATCTTCAAGTTCAGCGCTACTTTCCGGACCTATAGAAGATCCCGGTTTCTCCATTGGTGGTAGCAACCTGTTGAAACACGACGTTAAGCGTATGAACATCATCCTTCAACACTGTGCAATCACCCCAATAAACCGTGCATTAATAAACTAAAACAATTAGCCACTCATTAATAAAACAAAAATAATAAAATCACAGAGAGAGAACCCGGCTTATGATTGCAGTAAAATCGCTACTGACTCTAGAGCTTACAACAATAAAGTGACTCCAGTAAAGTAAAAAGCCTTCAGTGATTGATTTCATTAAATAGTAAAGTTCAAAATGCCTCTAATGTGTTATGATTAAATTCTTCCGGTAAACTATTTTTAATCATTCAATACTTTAGTGGTCAAGGTTTAAATTAATAGTTTGAACTTTAAACTTTTTCTTTTATTTAATCTAATTATTGCAATTATAATAAAATTCTTAATTTATTAAAAAATATTAATTGAACACAAGTAAATAGTTAAACATTCAATTAATGATTTAAAATACTTGAATGTAAATTTTAGAAACTTACTTACCTTGAAAAGTGTTTATTAACCCCAAGATTATTATTTTAAAAAACTATTATTATATTTTTTATTAATTTATTTTTACACTAAAAAGTTCGTTGTATTTTTTATTGCTTAACAACCATAACTGTTTACACTTAATAATAAATGTACATGTAGGTATGTGATGTATAGTAGGAATATAATTTTGTACAAAGTGGACAGCGGTCAACGCGCTTGCGCTCTTCGGTCACGCATCACTTTTACCTGCGGGTTGCTACCCCCTTAACAGGTACAAGCAATTCAATAAATACACCGGAATACTTGGATCAGCCATGAATTCTATTACTATTAATGTAAAGAAAAAAAAATTATTGAAATTTCAATAAGTTACAAAATTTTTAAAGTCGAAACACGAAACCCGACTTTTGAATTCAAATTTAAAAGCAAAAGGGAGGGAATTTTGTTGCACTGTAATGATAATTGCATGAGGAAGTATGTTGAGTATTTTTATTTTTACGGTATAATCCAGAAGTCACGAATAGAGATTGTACGATAAGAAAAAGTCGATACTCTTTATCAGGAATAATTTTTTTAAAAATGTAGGTCATTAATTTGGGTTTTAAAGTGTTACTTAGTGACACACTTTTTTAAATTTAGTTTTTTCATTGAAAGATTTGTTTAAAATTTTAATTCTACTAAATAATAATTCTACTAAAAAACCAAGACTGATAACCAAATCATACAAAAAAGAAAAGTTGAAGGAATACAATCTTTCTAAAAAATTTGGGATATAAAAATATTTCCAAATTTTTCGGTAATTATTGATGGGCTTGATTCTTAGATCTTTCGGTCGAAAATTTCTAAGAGTTATATGGTTCTCACACAATTTGAAGGTATTTTGATATGAAAAAAAATTTTTAAGCAGTAATCATTATTACCGACCATTAGTAGTGACTAAAGCTTGCGATTTAATTCCAAGATGTCGCTACATATTCGACAAACGCACGAGTTTCATGCGGCTTAGAAATATTCTTGAAAAAGCGTGATTAATCATTACAATTAATAACGCAAAAAATTATCATAAAAATTTATCTACCATAAAATTTTTAAATATCTATTCTTCTGACGTAAGTCTCAGGTTGTCACGTGTATGAAAATTAAAAATTTCCGTACATTTGAAAAAAATAAACGATGACATTAATTGTTTCCTCATCTGACAAATCTTGTTAAATTTTCACAGATCTCAATCTCAATGTATAATACTGAATATAATAGTATATACTCGATTAGTATAAACACGTGCACGATTCAACTTTTAGCTACTCAAACATGAACACTATGAATGAAGTAAACGGCTCAGTTGAGTCACATTGCATCTTATACATTTTATTATTAATGCTTTATACAATTGACACGTGAAGTAATACGTCAATGACGCTAAAATATCTCGTGCGAACAATTGTGTCATCTGAAAATAAATCCATCATAAAAATCAATTCCCAGATGTTACTCAATAGAAGTTATATTTTAACTTGTGGCACGTGGAGAATTAAGTTATAATTAAAAAATCAAAGTTATTTTTGTTAAATCATAATTATTTTCCCATTTTGAAAAACGAATAATGATACTGGAATTAACAATGGCATTGACAATTTTTATAACTTTTCTCAATAAGTGAAATCTTAAAATAATGTTTTCTTTTTTTTTAATTTCACTTATTGAAATTTCAATAAATTATAAATGGAATTTTCTAAAAGTATTTCCTCAGTTCTGATTTATTTTTTTAATGAAATCAAAAAATAGACAAATGTCTGCTTATTTCAGTATCATAAAAATAATTGGTTCAAAAATAAAATTCATGAACCAAGAATATTGTTTTGAAAAATTTCCTCGTATCCCGTATCCTTTTCTAGTACAAAAAGAATTATAAAATGAAAAAACAAAGAATGAATGGCACGAGCAAATTTCCAGTCACGAAATGATCATGTCATTGCTAATTAAATTAAGGCTCAGTAGATTCTATCAATTTATAAGGAATTTAAATCTATGCACATTGCACACTGACAATTAAACACACTTGCATGTAGATGCGATGCCTTCCAGTTGCTATTGAACTGTATACATTAACATCCACGTATACAGATGTACATGTAATGTAATAGCAAACAACATAAGACACAGCCAGTCAAGCGTAAAAAGAGATCCGCTAACGGTGATCCTTGCTCCTGAGAACAGGAGTGATCGCACCGTAACATTATTACTTATTACGACACACCTTATGAATTAAAAATACATGATTTTATCAACAAGTTAAATTCATTTATCCCTGACAAATCACTTTGACAGAGGAAATCGTAGATGCAATGAGCTGTTTATTGCTATTTTATTTTGCTATTCTTATTTTGAATTATAGAAAATGGGCGAGGTAATTTTATTAAATGAATACTTTATTTCTTAAAAATAATTCCATCGATTCATTCATTATTTTCATTTTTGTTTTTTTTTTTTTTTTTTTTTTTTTTCCGTAAAAAGTATTAATAAAATGACCTTTGTTTATTCAACAAGTTGACTGGTGAGTTTTTCTGGAAAAACTAGACCTTTTATTACATCATCCAATTTTGTACTGGTGACTCATCTCGAATTTTCCTTTTGAATCCTTAACCTACAGGGTGCCGGAGATAATTTCTAGACTAACCTGTATTGTTATGCATACTATTGATATAAAAGATTAATTAGCTTTTTTAAAGTTAAAGAAAAGAAAGTGTCTTGGAATTATTCTTTTATTTTATTATGTCAATATTATCTTAACTAATTTTACATTTGTCTAAGACTAGTTTTCATAAAAATCAATCCGTATGATAACAATTGACCTAAAGACAAAATATTCTCACACAAAAATCCCCGCATTTAGAAAAAATTTCGATATTTTGTCAATAATTATGGTTACAATAAAATAATTTTAGTATAAGAGATAAATATAAGAGTTGTAGCTTTCTCAAGACGATTAACCAAAAATAAATACTTTTTTACGGTACAGTAATTTTATATTGTGATAATGGCAATAATGTGATGTAATATTCATCATAATATGATTTTACAATACATACTGAGAGACAATTTTATTTAATAGTAATAAAATTTTATTACTATTTAGTAAAACGTTTATTTGGCTAATAAAAGAGAAGGGGAAGTAAACAAGTAGGTTAGATTAGGATGTCTCGTTGGAAAATCTTTATACTATTTATTTATTGAGATATTTATTAAAAGATTTTACTGTGAAAATATATTTGAATACATTATAATTAATTGATGAATATTAATTTTTAACTTCCCGCTAAGAAAATCTCAGATTTTCAAAAATCGGGAAGTTATTGTTTTGACTCCCGTAGGCAATGCTATTCTTAGGAGGTCATCATACATGATGTTCCATAGCAGAGGACCTAAAACTGATCCCTGTGGCACTCCTCCGGTGATTTCGTACTCTTCCGTACCGTTCTTCGTGTCATATTTCAGAACTCTATTCGTGAAGTAGCTCGCTACTATTCTGCGAAGGTATCCTGGTACGTTTTTTTCTTCTAGAGCCCGCATAACGCAGTCCCAGTTAGCGGAGTTGAAGGCATTCTTGATGTCCAAAGCAGCCACCAAGCAGTATTTCTTCTTTCCACCCTTCCATCTCGTTCCGGCGATTGCATCCTTGGCTGTATCAACAACCAATTTGATCGCATCCAGAGTTGACCGTCCTTTTCGGAAACCAAACTGGTTCTCTGCCAGGAGTGGATCGACTACAGCCTCTATTCTCTGATGAATTATGCGCTCGAATATCTTGCCGGCCGTGTCTAAGATGCAGAGTGGTCGGTAGGATGACGGTTCTTCCGGCGGCTTTTTCCCCTTCGGAAGTAGCACTAGCCGTTGCTGTTTCCACTTCTGGGGAAAAGTCCCTTCCTTCAGGCATGTATCGTAAACGTCCAGGAATAATGCCGGTGCTGCCCTAAGGATTGATTTCAGGGTAATATTAGGGGTTCCGTCCAATCCCGGCGCCTTATTATTCCCTACTCGATTGCCTGCCTCTATCAACTCGTCCAACGTGATAGTTGGGATTTCAGGGTTGAGCTGCTCCAACTTGTAGGTGAATACCGGCTGTTGGGGAAACAGCGCAGTAACAATCTTCTCTAGGAGCTGTGGACACGTAGGTGATGGCATTGGTTTTTGCTTTCTTTAATGGCTCTGTTTAGTTCTCGACGGGCCTTTTTATAATCTGCCAACAGCTCTGCGGAGTTAGGTCGTCTGTAACCACGCTGAGACTTTCTTTTTTTTTTGACACTCTGAACGTAAAATGCTAATGTGATCGTTCCACCAGTGCACCGAAGGTCTTGAATTCATGCCACGTTTCCGAGACATACTGGCGTCGCAAGCCTGGGTGACTCTTCTCATTAGGTCCTTGGTCTTCTCTTCAGCAGTTTCTACGATGATCGGGTCGCACTCTAGGGCTACTACTAAAGCAGTGAGGTCGAGAGATTTAACTTTCCACCCAACCGCGCTGGTGTTCCTGTTGACTCTTGTTAAATTCTGGCCAGTTGATATTTCCCATAGTATCGCACTATGGTCACTGGCTGTGTAGATGTTCAATACTTTCCAAGAAAAACCTCTTCGAGCTAAGCAACTGCTGACAAATGTAAGGTCGACAATTGAGTTTGCCTCTCCCTTAGTATACGTTGGCATGTCATCGGTGTTAAGAAGGATCACGTCCAGTGTGGCCATTGCCTCGAGAAGTGCTTTTCCACGTGTATTAGTGAACTTGCTGCCCCAGTCTGCTGCCCAGGAATTGAAGTCACCAGCTATTGCCACGGGAAAGTGTTTTCTTGCGTTCTCAGTTAGCCGATCAAGGAAGTCTTCAAACTGTTCATTAGAGAGACTAGGTGGTGCATAGCAACTGTAGGAGAGGAGGCCATCTACCCATGCTGCTACGAAGCCGGCTTCTTTATTGTTGACTGTTCTCTGAAAAGGACATTTACCGCAGGACCAGATGACGGCTTTGTTAGTGTTGTCGGATTCCCAGGGTTGGTTACTCAGGTGTCTTATAGCCTCCTCAGGAGGCTCGAAGAGCTCAAAAACGTAATAAGTGCAATTTCGAGCGCTTAATTACGAAAGTAGCGGGAAGTTGCAGGGATGGCCTTCAGGGTCAACCGTTTTCCTAATTTTTTTTTTGAGGTTAGATTTGTTTTAATGATTTAATATTTGTATAAATGACAGTAAATAAAAGCGATGCTCGTGGCTATTTTAATAAACATATATTAGTATTTAAGAAAATTTTATTCATATGAACTATAATTTTATTAATATTAACTAAGTTTTCTTTTCAAGTCCAAATAAACTTTTTTATTACTATTAAATAAAATTGTCTCTCATTGCAGCTCTGATATATTTAACTAAAATAAATCAGAAAATATTCCTCTTAAATGATTTTCTACATAACTAGACAAAAAAAAATAAAATTCAATCAAGAGAAAAATTCTAAAACCAAGAAAATAATTTTCAAGACTTTCACTGTCTTGAATCAAAACGAAAAATTTTTGAATCAAGTAAAATTTACTTAAACCAAGAAAAAATTAGTTAAAGAATTTATCTACTCAAATCAAGACGATAAAGTTCTTCAAAATTATTTTTTTGATTCAAGTTTTTTTTTTCTGTATACAAACCTTCAAATTTCAACACATTAATCTTGTAAATGCAAATTCAAAAATTAGGAAAACGGTTGACCTAAAAGCCATCCCTGCAACTTCCCGCTAATTCCGTTAATACCTGGGCGCTTAAAATTGCACCTTCGAAGTTTTTGAGCTCTTCGAGCTCAAAAATACAATCTATGTGAGCTAAGGGAAGATAAAAATTTGCAACAATAGTATCAAAAATCACATTTTTTCAATGAAAAAACAATTTAATTACTTACGACAATTAAATTAACAACACGCTTATATATCAATGACTCGTCAATTAATTATCGAATAAAAAAACTATTATGTAGACGGTAAATATTTTACGTAACAAAAAAATACCAAGTGATTACTAAGTATGAAGTAATGTATACACATAAACAAGTTATTTACATTGGTAATAATAACTAACCTACTATACAGATAATAATAATTTTATATTATAGTTTATAATCTACGGAATGTAAGCTTAAAGATATATACTATACACTATTTAATTTAAATAGTCTGTATTGTTGCTGATTATGATTAGACGAGTTAAATAACGGTTTTTTTAAGCGCCGAGGTTGTATGTCATTTATGATTAAGATCTACTATTCCAGTTCAATAATGATTTACAATACAAATTAAAATAATACCAGCAACAATTTCTCTCTCATTTGTTCTTTATTATTTATGCATTTTATCACACCTTAATTGTTTAGTGAGATATGTATATTTTTTATTTTTATTATTTATTATTTTATTGATTAATAAATATTTATTTTAATTCATGTAATTAATTTGTACTTAATCACATATTATTTTATACCTACAAATAGATAAATCATTCATTTTTATATTAAATTTTAATTGAAAAAATTTTTTCGGTAAACTTTTGAATGATTAAACGAAAAAATCAATTTAAAAATAACCGCGAAAATTGTCCAAGGAAGAAACGCAGTTATAAAAATAATTCTAAAAGAAAAATATTACTTATTTCATTATTCGTACTAATACCTATATACTCGAAACCAAAAGCCGAAGGTGTGAGTCATAAGTTGACCGCTGACAAAGTTTTAGTTTTATTTCAACTAACCACTTGCAAACACCATACTTGTTATCAATTCGTTGTATTACACTTTATGTTCGTGCCAACGCTCTTTTTACATACACCTGCGGACGCCATAGTTAATTATTCATTTCGTGTTACGTCTTTTATTAATATTTATTGCACTGCATTTTTTTAAATAATTTATTAACTGGTCATCATCATTTTCTTAATCATCGATTGATCAAATATAATTATTGGAAGTAAAGTATTGGAGCAATTTATTTATTTTCAACGTGAAAGAAACATCGTTTTCTGGGGTAAGATAAGTGCGTAGTTGATTTATTAATTAAATGAATATATAATTAGTAGTTTAACATAAAAATTTTTTGTGCTTTATAATTATAAAATCTGGTGTTAAATTATTTTTAACACAAATAATAATTTCTTTTTTATTCATTTTTTAATATTAAATATGTACTTTCTTCTGATAAGGTAAACATTTTGTTATTATGGTAGTAACGTTATAACGGTCAGTAATTTTTAGAATTTTTTTTTGCAATTTACATATAAATTGCAGTTTCAGTTTGCCTTAATTTTTCTTTAATTTTCTAAATTATTTGATAATATTTTCTAAGTTATTTTTGGTTGTGAGGAAATATTAAGACAAGTTTGTTAAAAGATTAACTTTATCTTAAAAAGTTTCCATTATTCAAAAAGTTATAAAATTTTTTATCATCACACCTTATCCCCAACATCATAAAACGGAAATATGATAAAATTAACCGGAAATATGAGAAAATTAACCGATAATTCTCTTTATATACAGTAGCGCTCAAAAGTATTTTGACAATATTATGCGTTAGTTTTTTTTGTTCTGTAGATTATTCAAAAGCTGTTAGAAAAATAAATAAATGATTATTGTGTTTCATATTTATTTTTAATTAAACCATTAAATATATTTGTCAAAATACTTTTGAGCGCTACTGTATGTAAGCTTTTATTCAAAATATAATTTCCACGCTTACTTAAAACAAAAATATCTGCTCTATCTTTTGAAATGAAAAAAAATTTCTTAAAGTATTAAAAGTGAAAAGACTAACTCGAAATTTTACAGTGTCTAAATTAAAAATTTATTTTTAAATTAAACTCATATCACTTTATTATAGAAATTATTTGAAAATAAATAAAAAAATTCTTCAAGTAAATTATTTGAAAAATTTCTCGACTAGAAAAGTATAATTTATTTTTATAAATTTAAAAAAATAATTTTTTTTATCATTGAACTTTTGTTAACAGCTATGCAATGTTGATTTAAATATACTTGACTAATTTATTACGTAGTACTTTTACCAAAGCTCAGCTTAAAAAACTAAGTATATATTTATATTACAGAATAATGGCGCCAGCAAAGGCAAAAGCCAAGGCTCAGGCAAAGACAGCTAAACCGAGCACCAAAAAGGCAACAACCATCAGTAAAAAAAGTACACCGGCTAATAAGAAAAAAGTTAAAGACGAAAAAGGATGTTGCTGTGGAGCAGCTGCCGAGGATTTAAGCTCTACAGATTTCACCAGCAGCAATGATTCATACACGGAGTCTTCAGATATCACAACAGACTCCACGGAATCACCGTCTAAATCCGACACTTCCACCAAATCTTCTGGCAGCTACTCTGATTCGAGCGACGGTTCCTCAGAATCCTCTGACACCGAGGATGACGATGATGACTGTGATACCGAGTCCGATGATTCAGAATTGTTAAAATGTAACAAATGTTCGATCCGCAAGCGCGGTGGAAAAAAAATCGCCGCAGCACGTGCTGCAGCCATCGCTGCCAAGGGTCAGCGCCATAAGAAAAAGTCACATCGCAAAGGTTAGAACATTTTTTATTTCATATACATTTTATATCCATTAATCACTCCTTTAGAGTTTTATTTATTTTTTAATTTCTCCTCTTTTTTTATCTAAATATGATATTCAGTTTTTATGAATTATGAAAAAATTCTAATCTCTTAAATTAAAAAAAAAAAAAAAATAGTTTTTTGTAGCTCAAAAATTTAACTCGATATATTTCTCATTAATTTTAGACCAGTACTTATAAAATTGATAGTATTTTCATGATAAAAAAATTAAATCAAGAACTTATTTTGAAGAATTTTATATTCTTGAATTAAATTTTATTTATTTATTTATTGATGTTAAGTAAAATTATCGGAAAAAATTTTCTTGTACGATACATAATTGATTATTAAATTCATGTTTTCAAAATATGTAAAATTAAAAAAAAAATAGATACATTTTAAATATGGTTACAATTTTTTTTTTTTTTGTAGCTTAAAAATAAAATTAAATAAGTTTTCATCCATTTTAGAAAAACATAGTCATTCTAAATCTGACAGTAATTTTATAAGATAAACTCTTTTATAGAAAAATTAAATTAAATTGAAAAAAATCAAGAAAATTATTTTGAATAATTTTATACTATTGAAATAGATTGAGCCAAGTAAAAATTTACCTAACTTAAAAATAGTTTTTTTTGTTCAAAATTTTTTCTCTCTAATCAATTAAATTTTTTATCAGTATTTTGATTTTAATTAATAACACCGGCCCACAAAAAAAAAAGTGCTCTGTACTTTTGACTGGACCTACTTATCTTTACGTATTTTGACGTACTGAATCCGAATCTGAAGTCAGTTATGCCCATACACCCTCAAAATTTTTAGTAAAATGCAAAAAACACAAAAAAAAAAGGCAAAAAATTGCGAAAAACTGCAGTCACAGCAATAAAAAAATTTTTTTGGACCTAGATTACGTATGATTTTTATGTATTTCAATTCACAGAATCTGAATCTAGACGTTTAGTAGCTTCTTAAGCCGTCAAAATTTGAAAAAATTGCAAAAAACTCAAAAAAAAATTGCAAGAAATCATGAAAAATCGAAATTATTCAGATTAAAAAAATTTTTTGGATTCAGATTGAGTATGATTTTTATGTACTTTGTTCCACTGAATTTGAATCTGAAGTTTTTTTGTCCCATTGGCGTTTTAAAATATAAAAAAATAAAAAAAAATCGAAAAAATTGCAGTTATAAATATGAAAAAAAATCTATTAAACACGATCGTTAATGATTTAGGTGTATTTTCATGGATGGAATATGATCTTAGAATTGAAAAACAGACAAAATTTTAAAATCTGTAAAAAATAGCATGTAAGGAGAAGGTACAGAACCATGTTTTCGAATTTCGGACTGTCCTTCGTTTGTATCGAACTTTTTTAGCTTCAAATGAGCTACGCAGAGGGTTCCCCTCTTACCTTTTCTGTTTTCTTCTGGTATTTCTTTTTTTAGCATCCAGCAAAATATTGATTGAACTTGATTAAATTTATTTCTATCGAAAAATCTTTTAAAAACCTTGCGAAGATAAAGAACGATCTTTCTGATTTTAAGCTGTTCTTCGCTTGTGTCGAATCCTTTTGTCTTCGAATGACCTACGCAAAAGGTTTCTTTTTTGCTTTCTGTTTTCATCGGGTACATCTCTCTTCAGTGTCCAGCAATGATCTGCCATCATATTGACATTCCACTTTCCTCGATATCGACTCTCTATTTCATTTATGTCTTGGTGGAATCTTTCGCCTTGCTCTTCCCTGTAGTCACCAAGATTTTCAGGAAAATATTGAAGGTGAGAATGTAAGAAATGCAATTTAAGATTCATTAAGCAACCCAGAGTATCGTAATTCTCCAACAACTCTTTAACTAAATTTTCGTAATTTTCACTCTTATTATTTCCCAAAAAATTTTGTGACACATCTTTAAAAGTCGACCATGCTGCTCTTTCAATGTCGTTCATTTTATAAACGAAGTTATCGTCTAGAAACAAAGTCCGAATTTGAGGCCCATCGAAAATTCCTTCTTTTAATTTGGCATCACTTATCGCTGGGAACTTTTCTCCCAAATATGTAAAATAATTGCTATTTTTTTCCAGAGCTTTGAAAAACTGCTTCATAAGACCAAGCTTAATATGAAGTGGTGGTATTAGGTATTTAGAAGGATCAGTTAAAGGTGTTCGTATCACATTTTGAGAACCAGGATCCAAGTTTGCTCTCGATGGCCATTCTTTCTTCACATAGTGATTTTTCCGATCTCGACTATCCCATAAACATAAAAAGCAGGAATATTTTGTAAACCCTGATTGCTGACCTAACAGAAGTGTTGCAATTTTCAAATGACGACGAATTTTCCATTGATTCTCCGAATACTTCGAAGTTTGGTCGAGTAGGCTATTGGAATTGGTGCATATGTATTTCCGTTATGAAGAAGAACAGCTTTTAGACTTCTCTTTGACGAATCAATGAATTTTTGTTATCGTTATTGAAAAATTTTCGGAATTCTTTCTCTCTATCGCGATAAAAATAAGCTGATGTTCCTTTAGTTAATAAATTTTTCTTCTTCAATACAGCCGCTTAATGTTTAGATCCCTCTTTGGATAACCTTATGTCTCGCAAAAGGTCATTTAATTCTAGTTGGTCGAAGGTTTCAGGGTCTTTATTTTGACCTAAATCGGGCAAGTTTTCTTTGTCCTCAGAACTGTTTCCTTCATAGACGTCGTCAACTTGCATTCCTTCTTCGCTCTCATCCATCGGCTCAAGAGTAGCAGTTTCTTGAGGTTCGACACAAGCGAAGAACAGCTTAAAATCAGAAAGATCGTTCCTTATCTTCGCAAGGTTTTTAAAAGATTTTTCGATAGAAATAAATTTAATCAAGTTCAATCAATATTTTGCTGGATGCTAAAAAAAGAAATACCAGAAGAAAACAGAAAAGGTAAGAGGGGAACCCTCTGTGTAGCTCATTTGAAGCTAAAAAAGTTCGATACAAACGAAGGACAGTCCGAAATTCGAAAACATGGTTCTGTACTTTTTCCTTACATGCTATTTTTTACAGATTTTAAAATTTTGTCAGTTTTTTAATTCCAAGATCATATTCCATCTACTAAAATACACCTAAATCATTAACGATCGTGTTTAATAGATTTTTTTTCATATTTTTTTTTTTTTTTTTTTTTTTTAATTTGTTTAAAGTCGCATAAACTACTAAGGTCATGAGCGACTACGGTAGGGGGTAAACTTTTGAGATTGGAACTCGTTTTATTTTTTGGGCTGAGCAGAATAATACACTTAAATATTGAAAATATTCATTGGTGTACGCCGGACTCGAACCCGGTCCAATGCTTTGGTAAGCAAGGGCCGGATCCGATAGGGCTACTGCGCGCCTTTTTTCATATTTATATCTGCAATTTTCTTGATTTTTTTGATTTTTTGAGATTTTTTTATATTTTAAAACGCCAATGGGACAAAAAAACTTCAGATTCAAATTCAGTGGAACAAAGTACATAAAAATTATACTCAATCTGAATCCAAAAAATTTTTTTAATCTGAATAATTTTGATTTTTTATGATTTCTTGCAATTTTTTTTTGAGTTTTTTTGCAATTTTTTCATATTTTGACGGCTCAAGAAGCTACTAAACATTTAGATTCAGATTCTGTGAATTAAAATACATAACAATCATACGTGACCTAGGTCCAAAAAAATTTTTTTATTGCTGTGACTGCAGTTTTTCGCAATTTTTTTTGCCTTTTTTTTGGGTTTTTTGCATTTTACTCAAAATTTTGAGGGTGTACGGGCAAAACTGACTTCAGATTCGGATTTAGCGCATCAAAATACGTAAAGATAGGTAGGTCCGGTCTAAAGTACAGAGTACTTTTTTTTTTGTGGGCCGGTGTAATTATTGTAATTTCTGATTTTTCAGAATACGAAAAAAGCAATTTATCAGAAGACTACCCTGATCTTTCTTCAAGAAAAAATCGACGTAAATGTTGCTGCTGATTAGGTTGTTAATTCATTTGCATTCTGCACATGATTATAAAATAATTATTTTTGTCAATGGCAGGCCATTGATTAATTTTCAAATTTTTTGATCATATTCAAATTAGTAAATTTAAATTTTTATAGAGGATACAGTAATTGTATTTGAGACATTAAATTAATATCAAACTTGTATTTAAGAAAATTTCTAAGAATGTATTTTATTAGTTATTATTATTATTTATGAGAATTTAGTTCATAATATGTATTAAGTAATTAGATAATGATTTGTTAAATTAATGTGATAATAGTTTGAGCTCTTAATTCTTTCAAAGTAGTGATTGGTCAATAAATTTAATGTGAAATGATAAAGTTATGTGTTGCGAAATTTTATGTTATTAAACGATTTGTACTTCTCGTAGAGAAATCAGCTATATAATTCTGTTAATATTGAATTGTTTCATTGAAAATAAATTCAGGTATGTCTACGCGATAATTAAAATTTAAAAAATCACTTGAAAATATAATTGTGTCAATAAAATTAAAAGAAATATTTTAATGAACTGTTCCCTAAAATGAAATATTTCTAATAAGTAGCAAACGGTAAGTTGAAATAAAATGTAATAAGTTAGGGATAGCAATGTATATAAGTATAAGTAATTGAATTACAAAGTTATCTATCAACAGTTCAATAATGTAAAGTCATTTCGCTCGATTGCAGCAAATATATAAAAATAGGTAAGGGTAATAATAATAATGTACGTTGATATAAGAATGCTATTATGTCACGTAACTGTTGTAGAATAGACACAAACCGGTTCGCGCATGTTTACAAATACTTTTCTAAATATAACCGCGCTTATAAGCTTATTTATAAGTAATAGTAATCTCTTAATATATTTATATTAACTATTTAAGTATTTATTTATTTATTTATTTTTGAGAGATCGCAATTTATAAATAAAAAAAAAAATTCTGATTCGAGAACTTTCAGGAAGGTTTGAGAATCAAAATTCAAATTTCTCTGAACTTTTCCAAGAAATTTATAATCGTTAAATTATTTATATATTTATATTTTCACGAATTTCAACTTGGAATTTTTGAGAGATAAAAATTGCGAGCTTTCATTTTTTTTGGCGATAAATTTTTAACCAAAATAATCAATAAATTGCTTTCGTTTTTGTGCTTTATTTTTGTCACATTATTTTTTCAGGCGGGTGGTTATTAAAAAAATTTATGTGACAAAATTTTTTGTCACTCTCTTCTATTTTTGCCTTAAAATAACTATTGATTTAAATTTCAAGGCTAAGTTTATCAAAAATATTTTTTTTAGCATGAATTTTAAATTACGAGTAAATTTCTGCCCTAATTTTTTTAAAAATAAAATAATTCTTAGAACAATATTTTCAAGAGTCTCCTTAAAAAAAAAAAAATATTAACCGCACTTATATATCATACACGTGTGCCTTTTTAACAGGAAACAAAACTGAGGCTTGAAATTTATAAAAGATAAGCCCCTAAGCCCACAGCTGCATCGACTTCCCGACCTACTCAACCAAAGTAAACATCGCGAGAAAAAATTTCACCGAAGCAATTTTTTATTCAATGTAATCTAACATATACCAGAATTAAAAAATAAGCAAAAGCCAATTGTCTCGTCGGTCAAAGTATAAATTTATTTGAAACTAAGTTGCTAAAATAAATAAATAAATAACTTCAATTAAAATAAATAAAGTATCGGAAGACGTGTTAACGAGTAAACAAAAGAAAAAAATAGAGAACGATAGAGAAGAAAAATAGGTAGGTAGGTAAGAATATAAATTATGCGGCTTGAGAATGGTTATAGAGTACATAACAGCAAAGTCACGTGTGCTAAAAGCAACGTGCCTACTTATTCTTGGGTTCACGGCCTGCTTCTACCTTGCTTAGACTCAGCTGTTGTGACATAATAGTACAGTAGTCATACACATATTACATACAACTACGACTACATACAGCGTAAGTCTATGTTCTATGTATACGCTTACATTAGAATACATTACATTACGTTGCTGTATATTACATATTAGTTACACTAGACTCCAGACTTGAATAACAATAATAGTAATCTTCATGGCGGATACAATAAGCAAGACAAAAAAATTTAATAATAATAAAATTTGATTTCACACTTTAATGAGAATATATCTAAAAGCAATAAAGATACTTCAAAATTATGTTATTGATCCGTGAAAAATTTTTGATACGGCAAATTTTCATCAGGCTATAAATAAGGATAAAAATGATTTATTGTAGTTTTTCAATTTTTTATTTCTTGTAGAAATTTATACGTTAATTAACGTGTTTGATGAAAAAAAATTGATTCACAAATTGATTAAATTAAAAAATGTATATTAAATAAGCTTCGTAGAAAAATTAAAGTACTATTTTTATTTTACAACTTAACTCTTTCGTAAGGAGATAATCAAGCCATCATGCGCCCTCCGTCTGAGACTTTAAACACTACTTTTGATCGAAAAATTATGTATAGGGCATATTAGGCCATAGCAGGAAATTTTTTTGTGGGGAACCCAAGCAAACATTTCCTATTTGATTTACACACAAAATTCCCCGAGTCCAGAAATTATCTAGCTTGTGATAAAAAAATTCTCTGTCTAAAAAATGTAAAAGTTTTTTTTTGTATATTTTTTTAAAAAATACCATGCGCAGTAATGTTTTGTAAATTAAGGACTATGTGTTTTTGTATTGTAAAATTTTATGGTATTTATTGAAAATTTTTTGACTTTTGTATTGAGTTTTTAATTTGACTTAAAAAAAATTGTTAATATTTTATTTGTTCGTAAATACATAGGTGCCTGATGATGTCAGAATAAAACTGACGAAACGTCGCATGTTAAAATAAATGAAATAAAAAAACATAACATCAATTTGGTCTACAACATCCTGATTTTTATTTAATTAAAAAATATAATTCTAGAACCAAAAACATTTTTTCAAGGTAAATAATCTTCTTCTGTAAGTACAAGAGATATTTTGGCTTAATGTTTTTTTTTTTTTTTTTTTTTTTTTCAACACTGAAAAAAAGTTTTAATCGAACCGAAAAATCATTTATCGAAGCAAGAAATATTTCGACCAAAAATTTCAGCCTTCTTGAAGATGTTCTGAGTCAAAAAAAATTTTTCTCCAGCTTTTAATGAAATACACGATAAATACATTTTTCATTTAACCTCCACCATAATATCTATGATATTACGTACAAAGTATTAAAAAGAGTCGAATTTATTATATAATAATTGAGTAGCTGTATAATTTAAATTCATTGCCTTGGATACATACAGTAGACAAAAAAAATTCGATCAAAATTGCAGTACAAGCAGAATGTAATTTCCTTATAATGATAAGATAATGTGTAGAGTGTCAGTTAGTGATTGAATAACGATTGCGTACATCATGCCACACGTTTTATTAGCATTTGAGAACTCGTACCCACTATTATTTTTTTTTATAAATATTATTATTTAATGTTAAAAATGAATATAAATTCTTAAATTTACCCTCTTTCTTCCAAGCACTATAAGAATAAAAAATAATAATTTATTATTAAACTGCACTTTACACTGAAAATTTAAAAGTCGCCGAGTTGCATTTATTTAAAAAAAAAATAAAAAAAAACAATAACAAACGAGTGTTATGTCTCGATTGAAAATATGAAAGAATATTTGTACGTATACAGAGCTTATATGTATGTAGATATAATTTACATAAATAAAAGTATAATATAATATAAGAGATAGATTTTGAAAGCTCTACCATTTACACCATAGGGTTTGAGTTAAAAATAACACTTCCCTTGCTGTTATTTATGACACGCAAATGCACGCGTGTATAACCATGTACTGTCTGTCTGTCTCTTTATCATCATTATGCCAAGTAAAGCTTATGACACGGTATATAACACTTAACTACGATTATCATTATATTTTATTTATTTGGTTTTGTTGGTCTTGAGTGTCGCGTTAGAAAAGAGAAGCCAAGTCGCGGTTTGCATACTTTGTATAATAACAATAAGCAATAAATGTTTAACAAATGATGTGTGGAATCATTATTATTATTATTGTAGTAACTTGCGTTAAATACGTATTTTATTATTACATTACATTGGCGGTAGAGCGAAGTCCGCGATTATTGTTCATTCAACGGCCCCGATTTAACGCCTGAATGCAGTTATTATCTGCTTGGGTATGCTGCACTTATGATTTACTGTACACTTTCTTCCAGGGTTACAATAAAAGACTGATCAAAACACACGTTTTTTTTTTTTTTTTTTTTATTTCGTTTTCTTCTTATTTACTAAACATTTAACCCAATTGATAAATATATATACAATGGAATTTTTTTATTTATTCAATTACTATCCCGAATCAAAATATTAGATCAAAATGGAATGTTTTTAACGTTTAGAATGTATATAGGTCGTTCTACGTCAAACTGACCAATAGTTAAAATTGACATCTATTAATTTGGACAAAATTACATTGAATGTTTTCTTTTATTTATTATTTTTGTTCGTTTTAAAAGAGTTATTATACGAAAAAAATATAGTTCTGTAATTTTATGCAGGTAAATTTTCCTTCATTTCATGAAACGTAAATCAGAAACAATTAAAATTTAATTATCACAAATTTTATAGTTTTTCAATTTTTTTGGCTAATTTATTAAACTCATTTCAAAATTTCGTTCCAAATAATTTATTTTTGAGTTTATCTGAAGTTTTAAGACTTTCCAAATCCCATTATAATATCAGTCATATCGAAAAACTTTCTCTGGTTAGAAAAAAAAGTTTTAAACGATTTACAATGTCAATTCTCTTAAAGAGGAGGAATTCAAAAGTACTCATCGAAAGTACTATCATTTCGTTATTTACAATCCTTTTTAAGTCCTTTCTTCAATCAGAGTTGTTTTAACCATTTTCCATCGATTACCCGATGAGCAGAATTATGAAATGAAATAATAAAAACAAATGTTGTATTTTAGAGTATTTCAAAAATAATCAAATTTTTTGACTCTATTAAAAAGCTCATTTGTCATCGGTTTTTAGTTTAATCAACAAAAATTAAAAGTTACAAAAACAATTTCTTTTACTCTTCTATTGAGCCTGACAGTCGGATCAAAAAATTTTTTTTTACGAAAAATGAAGAAAATATTTCATTTTGATGTACATTTTATGCGTATATAATTGATTTATTCATGTATAACTCTCATAAGATTATATGTAATCATGTATGATTAACAGGTAATCAACTATTGTATATTACTTGTATATAAATAAGCATCGAATCGGCTAAAGATATCTTAAGGATAATCCCTAAAAGAGGAGAAGGATATTAATTAAAGCAATAATATGGAGCGTGGGGATACTACAGGCCTTTTCAATCTATTTTTAGATTGCTATTCGTGTAGTCAATTGATCGATTACAACGGCACTCAAAAAAAAGTTGTTTGTGCATCGCTGTGATTGCAGTTTTTCGCAATTTTTTGTCTTTTTTTTTTAGGTTTTTTGCATTTTACTCAAATTTGGAGTGTGACCGGGCCAAACGGACTTGAAATTTGGATTCAGTGGGTCGAAATACATGTCCGTAGGTGGGTCCGGTTGAATGCACAAACAACTTTTTTTTTGTGTGCCGGTGTTATTAAAGGTAATTTATTCAAAAAGCCAAGTAAAATAATAGAGTACCTGCGAAAAATTGTATAAGTTTTTCGAAGAATCTACAAATAATTATACATAATTCTATTTCGGTAATTCTTGTTCTACAAAGCAAAATCAATGACAGTAAAACGGGCTTTGAACTACGTGTATACATCTGTAATTCTTAATGACAACAACACGATTTAGTAACGAGTGACGTCAATGAAAATGTTACATCTTTTGTTGTATTTTTATAGACGTCACGGAAGTTTGTATGCTATCACAAAACGTGATTTTAAACGTAACCACTTATTACACAAGATTCGTTTATTAGGCACGTGCTTCTGTACATTGTACAGATAAAGTAAAGATTGTTCTGAATTGAATATAATATTTAAAAATAAAAAACTTTTTTTTCCGAGCAATAAGAAAATTTTTTTAAATTATTTTATTTTTTTTAATAAACCATAACAAGAAAATTTTCATGATTAAAACATTATTTATCATATATGGCCATATAAGGATGTATTTATGAACAGAAATATTCATTAATTGTAATTTTTCAATTCTTTAATTTTTTTAGAATATGTAAATTAATTAAAATGCCATATTAAACAAACATTGGGTTTAGTATTTTATTAAACTAAAAACAAAACGTCATTTTTATTTTAGAACTTAAAACAACTCTCATCTTATATGGAGATAATTTAGTGATCATGCGCTCGCTGCCGGAAATTTTGAAAACTTCTATTGATCGAAAATTATTTATGAACATATTAAAATATATCAGAATAATATTTTTACGCGTGAGTTTATATTTGTTCTTAAATTAAAGCCTTTTTTTTTTGTATAGAACTATTCTCAAGCTATCAACGAAAGTCAATAAACTATGATAACTAATTTAATTTCTAGAAACCAAAAAAAAATTATTTATCCATTAAACAGAGAAATATTTTTATAAATTTTATAGTTTTCTTCCCCTTGAATATGTTTTTTTTATTCGTATATATTTTTTTCGCTAGTTAATTTCTTACTGACTGTAATTATTTTTATCTTGTTTTTTAAATTTATTTCTAGTGAGAATTAATTTTTTTTTTTCAAGTTTTAATTATTAAAAATTTTATATATCCTCATAAATTTCAATTAAAAAATTATGTATATTTTTAGGCCGCATATTAACTGTCTTCATCCGTTTGATATTAAAAAATAATAAAGACAGTCCGTCTTCAACAATTCTAGAAGTATGTTCTTTAAGAAAAAATTCATAATCTTAAAGTGCTTACCAATTTTTATCTACGTACTGTACCTTTTCGATGTATCAGAAGCTTGCGGTTGTTCAAAGATGGAATACAAGCCGTACTCAGAACGAGTAAAGTTTTTATCAAGATTACCCAATTCGGAGAAGATCGGCAATCTCGCTTTTATTGGTTCATACTCTTCATTGTCCTACATGGCCAACCTCGAAGAATCTCGAGCTCAGGAGCTCACGATGGACCAGCAGTTGAAATATGGAGTGAGATTTTTTGACATCGGAGTGATTCTAAAATCGAAGTCATTAGAAGTTTACCTAGATGAGGAGACACCGTCCATAGATTTAGAAGAAGGACTAGCTCCAGTCGAACGCTTTCTTAGAGACAATCCCGGCGAGACTGTGATGGTACATTTTGCCCAAGTGTTTCCTTTTAGTATCAACGTTACTAACGGACTTTGTGATATTCTCAATTCATTGCGGGAAAATGGCGTCGGAAAGCGCTTTGTCACTAATTGGACACTTGAAGACACCATTGAAACACACCGCGGTAAAATTCTGCTGGCTAGCTTGGACTTTGCCTTCTACGGATGCACTTTTAGTTTAAGGAGTGAGTGCAGTATAAATTACGATTTCGTTAACAGATATGAAAGTCCAATCACTGATTTTATGGCGGTTATGAATATGAATATGCTTGTATTAAGCCAATCAATTATTTGATTGCTCAACATTTTCGAAAACCTAGTTATCGACTCGTTCTTGTTTTGATGGAATTTTTGACTCAAAATGCAATTGATAAAGTAGGCGACACTAATTTTCCCCGCGGTGTAGCATGACGTCTTTCGTGATTTGTGGTGGAATAGGAGTTTCGATCTATCTATCAATTATATTGGACTGATCAACAAAAAACCATTTTCTCAATGGAACATCAGAAGTTTCAAATGATTATTCCTCATGTCGTTTAACAGTCTAGGCTTAGAGCTCTGTTTAAACTAATCAAAATTTCGTTCATTAATTAGAAAATATTTCTAAAAATGTAGAAGCTACAGTGTTTTAAGATGAAATCTATTGTATTTTCTAACTTCCCGCTAAGAAAATTGAAAATTTTCAAAAATTGGGAAGTTATTGTTTTCAAAAGTTGAATTTTCGGCCCTGCGCGTCATTATGCCCGAGGCTTCGCCTTTTCTTCATAGCCGGTCGAAAGTACGTTATTAATTTTACTTTTTTTAACTTTAAATGTTGATAAGCATGTTTTTGATGCCTGCCCCGACATTTGCGGCACGAGCGAAACGATTGCTGCTGGTCGTGGGGGCAGGCATCAAATACATTCGAAGAGTCAAGTCTGGTCATATTTTTTAATACGCTGTGAAAAAAATATTCTTTTATTAAGAAAATTTTCTTGATATAAAAATTCATGTTCTTGAAAATTTTCAAAAATATATATTCTTAGCTCAAGAACTTGTTAAATTGATTAAAATAATTTTTACTTAATTTAAATAAAGCTATTCTCTTGTTTTTCTATTATTCAAAAATAAATATTGATGCTCTTCTCTTCAGAAATTAATAATTAATAATAATAGAATATGTGATCGTCATCGAATTTCTTGTACCAAGAAATTGTTAATTGTTAAACAAATTATATTAGTTATTATAAAATTTATAAAGCAAAACATATTATAAGCTAAAAACTCTTATTGTGTTTTTTTTATCGTTTTCATTTTCAATTGAATGATCACAATTATTAATAATACTTCCATAAAAAACACAGTTTCCAAACTTGATATTAGAGCAATTAAAAATTGTATTTCCACTAAATATACAGTTTTGATAACACTGGCACACAAAAAAAAAGTTGTCTGTACACCGGGCGCTACCTATCTACGGGCATGTTTTTCGACCTGCTGAACACGAATTTCAAGTCAGTTTAGGCCGTCCAGCCTTCAATTTCGAGTAAATTGCAAAAAACCCCAAAAAATAGCGAAAAATCGATGTTTTGGCAAGAAAAAAAATTTTGAGATCTAAGGCAAGCATAATTTTCATGTATTTTGATCTGTTAAATACTAATTTCGATCGTACTTTAATCATAAACGGTTTTAAATCTAAAAAAATTGTAAAATATCCTTAAAAATTGCAAAAATCATGAAAAATTGGGATTATCTTATTACAGGAAATTTTTTGGACCCGGATTGACGAAGATTTTCATGTAATTTAATCTGCTTAATCTTATTCTGCAATAAATTTGGCCCATAGTCCCCTCAAACATTCATAAAACTGCAAAAGACCGATAAAATAGCAGAAAATTGCTGCTGAAAAAATGGAAAAAAATCTTTTAAACACAATTAAATAAATTTCTTGTGTTTTTTATTTCTAAAATACAAGATTAAGATCCAAGAATTTAAACAAATTGGATTTTTAACGGTTTTTCGAGGGTATTGTACTGTTTCATTCTCAAATGATCTACGACGTGGACACCTCTTCTTCTACCTTTTCCTTTATTTAGTAAAAATTTGCCATCGTGTTGGGATTTCAACTTCTTTGACGTGCAGACTTCATTTCATTGCATGATCGCTTGTACTTGCAATCAGGGCACCTCCTCGGGGTAACGGTGGGCAACAGAACCATCTGGCAGAGTCCCTGAGTTAACGGCGTGGGTGCCGTCATGACAGGTACAAGTGATGAGTACTTTACGATGCAGGGATTCGGAAACCCAGTATCGGCGTCTGGTCAGGGTGACTTATTCACTTAAGTGAAATGGAGACTAGGTATCAAGGAAATTGGAATATCAACATGATGGCAGACTATTGCTGGACACTCAAAAGAGATATACCAGAAGAAAATAACAAACGAAAGAGAAATCCACTCCGTAGATCATTTGAAAATAAAATATTTCGATACCACCGCAAAACAATTCAAAAGTTGATTATTTTTTCCGTGTAGGAATACTAAATTTAATCAGAACCGTAAACCCAAAATTGATTCGACAATATAAATCAATGCAGTAGAAATTTTCTGTCGAGTGTTATTTTTGTCTTCTCGCTAAACAAAAAATCAATTTGAATAGAGAGAAAAAATTTAGGATCAAGAAGTTAATTTTGAAGAACATTTTTAGCTCGAATATACAATGGCAAGTTCCAAGGATGGCCTGCAGGGTCAAGATTTTTTTTCAGTGCTGAATCAACACCTATATGGCTACTTTTCGGTAAGTACATATAAAAATTTTAATTTAGTTTTAAAATAAAGCCACTGAGAGAGAAAATGACGGTATTAAATTTTGTATGATAGCAAATACCATCTTATTAACGATTACTTAACACAAAGAGAGCGATTATTTAAAACGAATTTAAAACTTGTCATAAACAAGTGGTGAGTAATAGACTGGTCGAGAACTGATAAGTGAAGTTATTGTATTAAAATGAAATAATAATAATAATAAATTCTAATGTTTATAATATTACATTTGATGTCTTAACGCTCCAACGAAATGATTCGTAATAAATAGTGCTCTTGGCCTACTTAAGATTTTTTTAAATTAAACGCCGCGACAGTAATTTTGCCCTTGTTAGTGTTATCTCTGACCACGAGACAAGCAAATATTCAGTTATATGTTATATTTTATCGGTTTGCTCTTAACTTGTGTCGCTATACATACGTAAAAGTTCGATTTTCTGACACAGAGAGGACCTTCGAACGGAATCTTTGCACTACAACCATTGCTCTAGTAACCTACATTTTATTTGTGGCAATGCCACCATTTATTAAGATGCTTCTCAACATCCTCAATGTTTTTATCTTTGTATATACATATTAGTCATTACTGTTTACAATAATAAACAATACAACTTTATTATCTAATGATACTTCTATCATTTTTACTCCGCTGCCTTTAAATTTATTTATATTTATTTTTTGTGTCACTTCATTTAACAACGCTTATTTAAAAATATTTGTTTACAATCCAGGTACATTTTCTTAAAAAACTATGATTATTAGAATTGGATTACTCAAAAGTCAATTTTATTTTATAGAACTACGAGTTTCAAATTTATTTTATATGAATACGAGTTTCAAAATATCCAGAATGGAAAATTCAGTACAATAAAATTGAGGTATTAACACACGGTAAGGAAATTACGATGTAAGAATTAAAAATTTTCAGGTAAAGTTCTTTAGAAATCAGCCTGTTATACAAGTACTTGCTGAAATTTACAGAAAATTTTGCTATTAAAACCTGAGAAAAATTTTTTTAATGTGACCTGATATGTTTGTATATGGCCTATTATGGAAATTGGCCATATCAAGTCATATATAGATATATGAAACCGTATCAGGACATATATAGCTTAATTTGTCCTAATACGCTCAAATTAGACCTAATATGTTTATATATATTTTTTCAAACAAAGGATGTATTGAAAATCTCCGGTAGAAAGCGCATGATCGCTAAATTGCCTCCTTACAAGAAAGTTAAATTTGAAGCGTAAAATTATGAAATAAAAATCATTTTTTTGACTAGAAGTGTTTTTACGTCGAATTACATCGAAAAAGAACATCAGCTCAGAAGTTCATACAATATTAATCTATTAAGATGTACAAAAAAAAATAACAATTTCTTTTTTTTTTAAATATCATGAAATCTTGTAGAAAAATTCTATTATAAAGAACCTCACTAAAATTTAAGCTTTTAATATTGACAATCATAAATCATAAATAAAATGAAAATTTTTTATTTTTCGGTAAACAACATTACAAGAAATTTTATTAAACGTCAGAATTTTATATCTCATCTTATAAGTAACGTATCAAAAAGAACGTCACATATTACTCCAAAAAAAGGTCTCATGACTTTTTGATAAATTCACTCTTTCGATAATTATTCAAGGTCAAATTAAGACGTAAAAAATTTTTAATCACTTACAAATAAAAATTCGTAATTTTTTTGAAATAATTTAATTATGACTATATTGATAAAAATTTTAATTCTGATAAAGTGTTACTTGGTCTTAACAATCTCCTGCAATAAAAAGTTAAACGGATAGTGTGATACGATTGATAGTGTGTATAAGAGAATTTAATCATAATACATCGCTTCTCAATGTCTAAGTATCATGTGTGTATACATAATGATTACTCCATCTGACTATGAGGGTTACATCATATTTGTAGTAATTACGTAACCGGGTAATTTATTCCGTAAGATGAACTAGCGATCTCTGCAGCATAGTACACTAGACTGCATTGTGCTAGTAATTTCTAGTATTAGTATTAGTATCAGTAATAGCAATAGCTCTAGCAGTAGATTTAACATAATATATATTAACATTTGTTTAGCAACAGTTCAGATAAGTATTTTATTAACATTTTGTAACACTATTTTTACGTTAGTTTTTAAAAGATCAAGGTTCGATGTAACATTTATTCCCAGCAATTTGTTTTTGATTAGTTACTTATAAATAATATATATTTCTATTTTTATTTTAATAGCAATTTAAAAGTATTAAATAACAATCGTTTCGCTCAATTAGAGATAAGTAAATACTGACATTGATCTAATAATTGTGATCATGAGTTTTATGATAATCCTCCTCCTATTCATTATTTTTCAATGTAATTATAAATTTAAAAAATCTCATCTCCAGTGTTAAATTAGCTAAAGTTAAAACGCGTTCGATGATTCATTTATAATAAAAAAATATTTTTAATTTATTATTATCAATGTAATTAATTAACATGAAAAAAGTAATTATTAAATTTTTGATAAATTAATATCACAATTTTTTTTTTCGTAATACCAGATTAAAAACTAATTACATAATTCTTATCAAATAAATCTCGGTACCCATTATAATGACATTCATTAAGTAATTTATTTGTTAAAATTTTTGATTAAAGTTTTGTTGAAGTTTTTTTCTCTCAAGTATTATTTAATCATGTCAAGAGTGTATTTTGATAAAAGAGGAAATTTTTATTAATCATAGAATCATTTATATAAAATTACAGTTCAGTTGACTCTCTTCTTTAATAAAAGGAATATTCATATTTTTTTTTTTTTAAATGCGTCAAACTTTTATAAAAATGATCAATAGATAAAAAAAAACTGGAAAATTTATGATTGGAAAATTTTATATTTTCATTCTAAGAATTTAATTTTCTCTTAAAATTATGCAAACTCTAGTTTAAGTGAAAATTTTATAGAAACAAAAAATAAAAATTCTTGCTAAAAATAATGTTTCAAGTTCATAAAATATTATTTGGTAAAATAAACATTTATGTCAAAATTTTTTAAATAAAAAAAAAAAAGTTTTTTCATAACAGCCTCGTTATCAAATAAGTTTGTTATCACGACCTTCCTCAATACCCAAATTTCTCTCCGTTATCTCAATTTAGCAATAAATAAACCAATCACCCTCGCCATATATTTGACAAAAAAAGGAAAGAATTTTTTTTTGGCATAAAAAAACAGCTGCAAAAGCACAACCCACCCAGACATTAACTGCAATGTCAGAGAAAGGACTCATGTTTTTTATATTTATACTTATTAATATTTTTAAATATGCAGAGAAAATATTTGGATATTGCGAAATCGGTGACAAATTTCATCAATTTTTTTTTTTATTAAATTATAAAATCCTGACCAGTAAAATATATAATCTGGAAAAATTATTTTTTATTTTTTCGGAATTTAATTATTTTTTTAGAAAAAAAAAAAAACAAATGTCTTAAAAATGAAAAAAATGAATTTGTTCGAGTTATGCAGTAAACTTTTCTAAGATCGTCGACTGCGGAACATTTGAAATGGCAAAAGTATTAGCCAAATGGAAAAAATATCTAATATTCTTATGATAGAATATTATATATCTGTGATGCGCAACAGCTGACGTAGGTAAGTTGACATAATACAAATACAAATACTAATAATACGTGCACGTCTATTCGATAAATTAAGTCATCAATTTTAATAATATACATTGTGTCAAAATCAAGTTCTAAAAAAGTCTGTAGATTTTTTCAATTAATATTCACCGAACAGTAATAATTATTTGTTTGATACTCAGCAGATATCAAAGTATTTTTTTAAATTGAGATAAGCTGAAATATAAATTAAAAATAGCGATGCTTCGTGTGATTTCACTGGCTCTTGAGACTTAAAAAAAATTTCAATGTCAAACACCATTAACAATAATAATAATAATAATTTATTGAATATTTTTCAAGTCATTAAACTTTTATTGAGAATGACGGTAGCGAGCCGTTTTGTTTTTTACAGCATAAAAAAACTAGCCGCGTAGAAAAAAACTTGGCAGATTTTTAAATTTACAGACCAACACGCGTTCGAATTTTTTTCAGTTCTTGTCTAGAAAAAAAATTTACATCCGGCATAGCTGTGTGGCTTCCATGCATAATTCTTTGAATTCTCCTCACAAATCAGACTAATTAATTAATTAATTTATTTATTTTTGTCGAAAATGTTCGTACTTTGTTTTATAACACGAAAATTTTTTAAACTCACAAATGTTTTCTTAAAAATGAAAAAATGTGATAAAATTTTTTCGACGATAGAAAAGAAAAAGACACATAATAGCAATGGCGTAAAATACTAACATGTGTTTTATTTCTTGATAGTAACATTTCGAATCCCCTTTACTTAAAAAATCCAAGGTTGGATTGCTGTCATAAATTTAAGGCTAATCGCAGTTTATACATTAACCGAGAAAAATTATTGAGAGAGAAAAATAAAGATAATAATTCTCACTCGATTATTTTTAAGATAGGAAAATGCTTACAGTAGACTTTAGCATGTGATAAAAAATGATTATTATTTAATTAAATTGAAAGAAAATAAAAATAGCAACACTATAGAGTACATATTTTAATTTGACGGCTATGAAAACAAATGAGATATTTTTTATCGTACACTCTTGGTGATAATTTTAGTAAATGTGAAAAATATAAATTGAATGTTGCAAATTTGCTTACAATGTCATATACGATGATGATGTAATGTGCTGAATTCGTAGACTTGACCTGACATAACGTGAGTCCATTTGGTTTCTTTAACTTTTTTTCGTTCAAGTTCGACGATAATATATTTGTTTATTCTTGTTTTTTTTTTTTTTTTTTTTTTTTTTTACGTAAGCTATTGATGTGTATTTATGAATGTAAAATATAATGGATCATTTTTTAATATATAATGATGAATTAAAAAAAAAAAAAAAAAGCGGTTGTTATGTGGTTTGAAACTAGACTATTCACAAAAAAAAATTAATTTCCTAAATTTTTAATTTCATGTATACAGTAAAAAATATTGTGTAAAATCAATGCAATTTCTGTGTTAAATATGGTCCACACAAAATTAGTGTTGAAATTCAACACACTGTGTTATTTTAACACAGACCGTATTTACGCAAATACAAAAAATTTTTTACTGTATAAAAAAATTGAAAGCATGTGATCGCAATTTCTGTAAGATTGTAAAAATTCCCCAACATAATATTTAAGAGATTTTTACCGTAAAAAAAGTTTTTGACATGATCACATATACGTCCATGTCGGGTTATATATGAAAATTAAAAAAAAGTTATTACAATTTTTCATTTTGCGTAAAAAAAACAAAAAACTTTATTAATGTTATTGTTCCGTTAACAGATTAAATAATTGATTAGTGATTTTAGGCACTTATTAACAGCAAAAAAGGATAAGAATAAATGAAAAATAACTTAGAATTTGATATACAATGAAAAAAATTGGTGTTCATAACGATTCGCGGAGAAAAATGTTTTTTTGTTAATTTTTAAAAATCGAAAAAAAATAATTATTTCGAAAGTCCCACAACCGGACCAAGCTCAAAAGTTGTTAAAAGAGTGCAGTTTAAGAAGAAAAATTTTCATAAAAATCAAAATAAATACTCACTTTAAAAGATAAGATTTAGAGTTTAAAATTGAGAAATCACATGTCAAAAATTTAAATAGAGTAGAACCACCGATTTTAGATACCTTAGTGCTAGTATTGGATATTTTGAAGTTTAATGGTTGAGCAGAAAATTGTAATGTTAAAATAATTTGTTAAATATTTTCATAAAATTTTTCAATGCTTATACTCATACAAACAGAATTTATGATGCTATTACGTTTATAAATTATTTATGCAATAATTTGAACATAAAATGTCCTAAAACGATACGGTGTCCACAATCGGTATCTCTACCCGAATTCTTTTGTATTTTTTTCTGAAAAGTAAATAAAAAAAAAAAATTTTTGAAAAAATATTCTGATTGGACCAGTATTAAAGAAGATATGAGAAAAAAACCAAAAAAGAGTGACTTTTTCGAAAGTTCAATATCCATTAGATGGGTTAGCAAAAATCTTAAAATTTCCGAAGAAAGATTTTTTGAAAGGTACTAAAAAATATTTAAAAGTTTAGAAAATCACGTATAAAAAATTCATAAAAATTTTCGATTTTGTGTGAAATACCCTACATATATAGATACAATTTATTATGGTCTATCAAATTTTTTATTATGGCCATACATGCATTATCAAGCCATATAAAAAAATTAGGATGACGGTTGACCCTAAAGGCCATCCCTGCAACTTCCCGCTCATTTTGTTCTTAAGCCCTCAAAACTATACATTACGTTTTTGAGTTCTTCGAGCTCAAAAATATTATTTTTGTGTCAATTTGAGCTCTTCGAGCTCAAAACTCTAATAGCAGTTTAATAAAACACAATTTTTTAAATTTTCAAACGGCAATAACTTTTGAATGAATGAACCGATTTTCACGCGGTTGGCGGCATTCGACGCAGTTTTTAAAGCTCCATGAAAAATTATCAAGTTTAAACCGATCGAGCCAGGAATTTTGAAGTAATTTCGAAAAAACACTTTTTTCGGTTTTCTTTCGACAACGATAACTCTCGAAAGAATCAACTAATTTTGATCGGGCTTGTGGTGATCGACGTGGTTTTTTGATCTTAAGAGCTGATTAGATTTTGGAATTGATCGGTGAAGCCATTAAAAAATAATTCCAAAAAGAACTCATTCAAAAAATTTTTTTTTGTAGTTTTTTTGAGATTTCTCAAAATCTACTGGTTCGAATCGGTCCAAATAGTATTCAAAATCTAAGTTTGGTCAAGCCCTTTCGAATGGCACCAACCGCGATTAAATCGGTCAAGCCGTTCAAAAGTTATAAGTAGGTCACATACACACACACACACACACACATGCGCGTGCGCGCGCGCGGACATCACCGCGAAGACAATCAGGGAAGCTTCCTAGGACCTCAAAACGTCAAGATCTGATGAGAACTCGATTTTCGAAAAACGGGGTAAAACCAACAACTTCCCGATTTTTGAAAATTTTCAATTTTCTTAGCGGGAAGTTAAAAATTTTTCACGGTTTATATAGTTTAACAAGTTATATATTTTTCAATATTTCCTGATTGTTTCTTGAACTTTCGCTTATATCGACCACAAGGACAAATTCAGATTCCAGTTGACAAAATATTGACCATTGACATCATTGGATCTAAAATCCGAACGACCGTAGAGAATAAATACTTACAATTTGTTTAATGCGTAGTGACATTCAAAGTTCAAGGTAATTTTTGTGCAGAATTTAATAATAAATGATTAACTCTATCGGAAATTAAAAATCGTTGAGCAATTTCATAATAAATAATGCATATCGTTATTTTTGTTGACATAATTTAAGTTATTTAATAATACGACGTTTTTACTCTTTTATTCAAGCTAAACTTGAATAAATTAAAATTCGCATCATAATATTACATTAAGATACGAGTGGCTTAAATGAGCGATTATGACACGGCGTGATGTTAGCGCACGAGCGAAGCGAGTCTTCAGTTTTATTCAAATTTAAATATAAAAATTAATTAAGGAAATGCAAAAATAGTATATCATTCATAGCAGGACCGCAAGCATTCCAAATAAATAAAATTTAGAATGCTAAAATAAATAATTGCTTAAAAATAGTCTAATAGTATAATCTAATTGTAGTAATCGACAATGTCGCACGAGTTGCACATACTATTTTTTATTACAAATGTGGCGATATATGTGGGCCCAAAATCGGGGTCCAGGGGCAGAGCCCCGGTGGGGTCCAGGGACGAAGCCCCGGCGGGGGGTTGGGGGGCGGAGCCCTCCCAGTCCCGAAAAACAAATGAAAAGTTTAAAAAAAAGAAACAAATATATATCAAATAATAAATCCAAATTGATTAATATTAATTAACAAAAAATAAATTCACACATTGAAACAATCAATACATAAAATTAAATAACATTAAATTTAGCTGTCACTTTATAATTTTTTAATTTTCTTAAAAATGTTAATTTCCACTTTCTATTTATTATTAAAATCATAAAATGTAAAATCTTAACGAATATTTATCTTTCTTCTGATTAAACTTCAATGGTGAAATGGCAGTTTTGGAATACCATACATTGAGACTCTTCAAATTTTTTCATGCACAAACCTAAGTCTTGATCATAAAATACTGTAGAGCAGATAAATGAATGAGGAGTTTCACAATCGTCGAATTGAGAAGTTGAATTTTTCTTTCTTGCAACAGTATTTTCTTGCAAAGTAGATTTAAATTTTTTTTGATGGCGTAATGTATCAACTTTAACTTCATTTGATGCTGATGAACAAGGTTGGCCAAAGTTTGATGAAACATTATCTTTGGGTTTGGACATTGAGACTACTGTTTAAATTAATTTTTCATTTAATACTGGTAAAATATTTGAAATTTTTGTAAAATTTTTTTTTGTCGAAACATCTGAATCGGTTTATTTATTCAAAACGGTAATTTTTGTAATTACAGGAGATGGTTTAGTAGATGGAGGAGTGGATCCAACAGTATTTTTTTTTTTATTCAAAACAATTCCATCGGTGATCATAGAATGAGTACGTTTTTTGTTGTTAACGGAATCGGCAATATAACCTTCAACTACTGTTGATGACTTCCAACCACCATGTCTCTTCATCACTGTCATATCACCTCCAGCATCAGCTAACAATGTGGCAGATGTTCGACGGAAACTATGTCCTGTGTATTTCTTTGCATTTTCTAATTTTAAAAATTCAGCAATGGTTCTAGGCATTGAACCAAACTTGTTAATTCCTATGGGCTGACAAGTACAGCGACCATTTTGGTAATTCAAAAAAAATCTATCTGTTTTACAGGTTTGGGGCCTAGCATCCATATATTCTTTTGCGTAGTCTTAATATATACCATTAATGGTAAATGATCTTGGCTGATTATTTTTTGTTATCGGAACTTTAATAAATAAAGTGTTCTCATCAATTTTTTTGACATCTTCCAGTTTCATGTTCATGAATTCACTTCTTCTTAAAGCACGAGAAATTCCAAATATTAAACAAACCTGCAACAGTAAGAATAAAATAAACAAATGTTTAGACTATACAGACATTTTCATACTAAACATATCAATAAATATTTAATTACCTTTGTAGCAAGATATTTATTATCAGGGGCTTCATTTAGAAATTTTTCGATATTTTCTTTTGTAAAAACTTCAGATTTTTTAGCAACGTAATTACACATTTGTTTCTTCAAAAAAAAAAACGTTACTTTTTTGTAATTACCAATATCAAAATCATCAAATGCTTTGATAGTAGTTTTCAACATCGAATATAAAGCCCATAAACTGGGAGGGGCATATTTTTGAGAAAGATTATCAAAGTAGACTACAATTACATCTTCAGCAAAAGAATTTGATTTAACATTTTCTTTACCCCATGCTTTAAAAGCATTATAAGTTGCCACATACATTCGTCTAGATTTTGTTGGCATTGATTGTAAAGCTATATTCTTCGCCTTTTCTTTTATCTCGTCAGGAACAAAATCATTATAATCATCGTCTAAATCACTGTAATCACTGTCCATATTTATTACGGAATAAGATTGTTGTTAAATTAAATAATGTTCAGAAAATATTTCACACCAGAATAATGTTTACGACTGAGCGAAATCGTTAATAAAAAACATTTGAGAATCATTAATAGAGGTTTTAGCATACTTCAGACTGAATCATAACCGACAAAAAGATGTAATTTTAATCATTAATTATTTATTATTTTGTATTTTTTCGGGGCTTTGAATGTTTTTAAATATATTTTTTCGTTTTTTTTTTGCGGTGAAAGTCAAATTTTTAGAGCAGAAATGTATGAATTGATCGTAAATATGAGCCCGTAGCCTAAAAAATTCCTCTCTACTCGTTTCATAATTGTTAATTTAAGTCAACAGTTGAGCGAGTCCTAAATACGAATTTAGGACACGCAGTGCTATAAAAGCAATTTTAAATGTTTGATAAAATTTCCTCTCAAAATTTTTTCCACAAGCATTCGGTAATATTATGTAAATAAGCATAAATATTTACTGTTTATTACGCTTAATTTATGTAATTTTTTCACACAATAAAGAAAAACATATAAATTTTCCTAATAAAAACATAAAATAAGTTCAAACAATAACACAGACATATATTATTACAGACGTAATCTGTATGTTTTTATCGAAAATAAACGACATATACGCATGACTTTAATTATAATTACTGTCTGAAGAATAACAATATTGATAGTGAGGTAGGCTTGTTAATTATTTTATATAATAAATAACATATAATAATAATTATAATAACTAATAAAATATTATCAATTATTATCTCCTGGTTATTTATTACCATATATTTAATTATTAAGATAGTACAAACGAGAAAATAATAATCTTTATTTCTCGATATATATTCATAATTTATGTAATTCATTGCCTGGTGTATTTGTTTATGATGTTATGATGTTATGTATAATTTTCACGAAAAGAAACATTGTCAATTATCGAATGAATTGAAGTATAAATTATTATTTTACAATGTCAACTGACAATACTATAGTGATATGTAACCATGAAAAATTTTCTTGATAAGGCCTGATGTCGTCCAGAAAGGTGCTGATTTCTAGAGACTCAATTTTACCCCTGGTTTTTTCCGGCTTACGCTGCAAAATGTATCTTCCCTTTTTTTTCTATATATTTTTTTTTATTAAACTAAACGGAAATGAGAGGGATTGTAAAAAAATCAAATTCGAGCTTATCGAATGAAGATTTTAAGTAGTTTTATCAATGTAATGGCACAAATTTTTTCTCTACTTGCTGTTTTTGCGAAGAAGACCGAATGTTAATAAGATAACAACGATGACATTTCGCTTACAATTAACATATACTGCAGTTAGGTTATTCTTGTGCCGTTAATAAAAATATTGTGAAACATTTATAAAATCATTTATATTTTTCCACAGGTAATAAAAAATAAAATTGAAAATTTCTGTAAGATTTCTTTTTCAAAAATTTCGTAAACAATTAAATAATTATACACAAAGATATTTTATCGACAAGTATATAATTATTACATTATTAGGTTTGTATTTCTCTAATATTGAATTTTTTGAGCAATAATGACAAAAAATATTGTACATTCGGCCACTTAGTAGCGATCCTGACTATCTCGATTTCACGATATTACCTTTAAATTTCCAAATTGGGTTTTCCTTGAGTTCTAATTGGGATTTTTCGATTGGGAATGCTCCATCAAGACCCAATGAAATCCAGATATATACCCTAGGAAATCTCAAATAAATTTCTTGTCAGGTTTTTTGCTCCCATATATAGCCTGATATGGCAAAATATTTTTCGGGTTATTATTAAATTAAAATAAAATTCTTCAATTTCAAAAAATTATATTTTCAATTCCAATTAGAAAATTCCTTGATAAAAAAAGTTGAGTTTTAAATTTTTTAATAACAGTAAAAAACATTTCCTTCACCGATATCATTGATCATAATTGAAAAAAAAATTAATTTATATAAATTGAAACATTTTGATTACAAAATAGCAATGTTGTTAAAATATAATCGTAATCAGTAATCAGTAATCCTGTATGACTGATAAAAAAGAAGTTCATGAATACAGTGATAAATTAAACTCCAGACAAAAACACAAAGAAAATCATTCTTCCAATAATTATTTTCACCAGTTTATTTATTTATTTATTCATGAATTCGAATTGAAAAAAAAAAAAAAATCACGCATTTAATGGCAGAATGATTTATTTTAACTTGTGGTCTTATAATTTGTCTGCGAAAATATCTATAATATTAACAGATTCTTTGAATTCTGTCAAAAGATAAAATTAAAATAATGATAAATAATGATGAAATGTAATTGATTAAAAGTTCACAAATGTTTGCGTTATTCAATTTCATTTCCTCGTAGTAATAACAATAACAATGCGTATTAAAAGCAAAGAATGTTAATGATAATGATAATAAACAATTATACATAACTAAGCATTACATTAGGGGTCAAAGGTATCGTACATTTTTATAAATAAAACTTATTATACATTTTATATACATATTGATACTTAATGAGAGTCTAACGTCATAGCGTATATTTATTGTTTATTTATAGTTGTAGGGTGGAGATATCGATTGTAAATGATTTAAAATAGCTAAAAGTGAACCACGGAGACTATTTTATTATTTTATGCTTTGTTAGTTTTGTGGTAGATAAATAAAAAAAGTTTATTACGAGTATATATAATATATTAATATATTTTTAATTATCTATCATACTATTTTTATCTCTAATAACTTTTATAACAGTCTGACGTTATAAAAATTTTTTTGCGTAACGCATCCAGTGAGACTTTATCAATGTATAAATAATCCTTTATTATATTGTTAAAGTTTTATGTCTGAAAAACCAATTAAATTTTTACCTGCTTATTTGTGTTACTAAAGATGTTACCATTTATTAAAACGAAGGGTAATTTACGTATAAAGTGTAAGAAATTTATTAAGTATGCTAATTGCTGTTAAGATGTAATGGATATGTTAATTGTATAACTTGTATGCAAATACATTGGTTTGTGCAATTCGTTAAAAGTAATAATAATTTTTTTCGCTACATTCTCCCAAGGAAAATATGAAGTTTAAATAAAATGAAATTGTTTTTCAAGTTTAAACTTTTTATGCGTAGTAGCTTTCGTAAGATAACGGTAGATGGTGTTGTCTTGAAAAATGATTATATTATTTGTCGGAGGTTACATTTGTTCATCGTATTTGTTTCCGTGAAAAAATTTTCTGGTTAATTTAAGTCAATTTTCCATATCTGACTTTATATGGCCATGTGAGAGTAAAAAAAAATTTTCAATTTTCAATTTTGTTTTTTCACTAAAAATTTAAATAAATCAATATATCGTGTTAGAAAAAATTAGTTTAGTAGTTTATTGAACTAAAAACTGATGTCAGATAATTTGATCGAAAAATTATATCGACGGTACTTGGGTAAAACCTCGCATCTTTATTTTTTTTTTTTCTCACCACAAAACTTAACAATCATGACATACTCAAAGATGTTGGTAAAACGACAAATCAAAATCCCTGGCTCAAGCACAAAGTATAAAATCAAATTGTTAAAGACCAAAAGTATGCTAGTACAACAGCCCCACCTAACAATATCAAATTATGCAAAATAAAAATAAGTTATAAACGCAAGCGTTTATCTTAATTCTAAGTTAGTGTAAGTTAGCTGATAAATCTGTAAATATGTAAATAAAAATAAAAAAAATTAATAATTAAGATAATAACAAATTATATTTAGGTTTTTATGAAATTTTTCTTAAAGAGTGTGAAACGATATTAATTAAAACAATAACACAGTCAAAATTATGACTACAATTTGCTTCTAATACAATTAAACTAAGCAGTGAGGAATTGTAAATTAACTATATTTTCTTACATTTATAAAATATGCAAATATGTGAATAATGTACAAATGAAAAAATAACAATAAATATATACTACTACTAAATAAGTATATAACCTCGTATTTCTCATTACAATACATAGAAGATACGACGTTTTACCAAAGTACCGTCAATATGTAACCAAATCAGACCTGATATGAGTATGTCAAGTCATATCAAGCCAAATGTATCCTAATATGGCCTGAGATGCCCAATTTTCATATCAGCCCGAGTAGTTTTCACAGGAGTTGTTTTTATACCGTTGTTTTTATTGGAGTTTTTAAGGTTCGAATTGTTTTGACCAAATTATTTTGACCTAGATATCAAATTATCTGACTTATCAGCAAATTTTTTTAAACGAATCGAAAAAAAAATATTTTGTTATAACACTAGGTACTTGCATATTTTCAACAACTTAGTTACAAAAAAGACTTTGATTTTTCAATTCAATAAAATGGACTTTCAATTTAAAATCATGAAAGAATTTTTTTTATTTTAGATAAAAAATAATTTTTGAGGTGATGAACCTTATTTAGGTCACAAAAATTATAGAGTTGATACCTACGTCTATCGTTATCCCCACCGGATTCTAAATAATCTGCGATTGCGAAAAATACTTATTAAAATAATGTTTTGTTCATATTCTTTATCACTTATTTCGCAATTTTACACGGAGATAAAATGAATTTACACAAATGTGAACAATCTAATTTCTATCGAAATAATTGTTTGCACAGTTGTGATAGAATTTATTTGAAGTAGCGAATGTTGATTTTTTTATTTCGCTAATATGTAAAGTAGATGTCTAGAGAACTTTATGGATCAATTTTTAGAGTTTTTTTTGGAGTTTTAAAATTGTTAGGCATTAATAGTGTTAGAAGTAAGATCAAGACACAATATTAATGTAAAGATAATATAAATGACATTTATTAATTAATTAATGCAAGTAAGTTTACATATGTAAGGGTATGATTTACAATAAGCCATGAGAATTAAGGGATGACTGACGTTTACAAAGTTTCAGGTTACAGACCCCCTCTCGGTACTGTAATTAGAGTATGTGACCTGAATGTTAGTGTGGGTACCCGCACATTTTTGTACCTGGGTTGCTAGGTTTGGTTCGTGTTATATCGTTGTATTCCAACTAAAAGTTTAAACAAAAAGTTTAAAAAATACAAGTTATGATTATTATAAGCAATGAAAATGATTAATTCTTAATATTATAACAACGGCTGTATTTTTATTGATTCAATTATAATTTGTAACAGATGAGAAAATTTTCCAATAACCGCACAAAGGCTTTTGATTGTAGTAATTATTTATATCATTCTGAACAACTTCTAGAAACTTTAAACAATTGCAATTAATTTTATGTTACATCAATTCTATAAATAAATTTTTTATTTATCTTATTGAAAAATTGTATGTCAAAAGCAGTGTTGAAATTTTTAATCAACAAACAAAAGAAATCTGGTCTATAGAATTGCAACTCGTGACGTAGATATAGACGTATTTACACGTAAGTCATCGTATATAGTCGATATAGTTTGTTATATAGTTGCAGAATTCCTCCGGTGATTCCGTAAGGAAATCCTGAGGAGTTCATATTTTGACTTAAATATGAATTCCAGAGGATTTCAGAATAAAGTTATGGAAAATGATTATCGCTAGAAAATTAATAAAGTAGTAATATAAATTTACGAAATCATGATATCGACGTTCTAATTAGCAAATTGTCTAACTCCATTTTAGAGAATCTTCTATTTGTACGAAAAAAAAAATTAGTTCAAAATTTATTATCACTTCAAAAAACCATTTAAGGTCATTAATATCTAATAGAGATTCAATATTTAAGTTTGAATGATTCAAATAATTTATAATTGAATTATTGCTACATCAAAAATGTTAAAAAATCACCCTCTAAAAAATAAGGAGTTAGACAAATTGCTAATTAGACCATCGATATGTCGATTAATTCATTACGGACTTTTCATTTCAAGATTTCTCAGAAAATTCCGGAGGAATCTTGGTAAAAACTCTGCGGAATTTTCTAGAATCTTTGCGAAATTAAGACTAGAAGCTAGACTGACAGAGTTTCTCAGAATTTTCTTCGGGATTCCTCCGGATTTTCTCGAGAAACCTTGAGAAGTCTGTAATAAATTAATCAACATATCATGATTTCACAAATCTGTATTACTTCTTTATTAATTTTCTATCGATGATTATTTTCCATGACTCCATAATATTTGTGTCAAAATATACATTCCTCAGGATTTCTTTGCGGAATTACCGGAGGAATTCCACAACTTTTTTATACAGAAAGCTACTAAACGTTGGCAGCTTTGAGATATTCATGGGCTAATTTTTAAAATTATCCGTATTTAATGCTGCACTGAAAAAAAAAATTATTTTCCACCTAGAATACTAAATTTTTTACTCGAGTTTTCTTGATTTAAAAAAACTGGTATTCTTAACCTTAAAATACCACGTTTTATTATAAGGCTAGTTTTTTGACAGTGAGAAAACTGTATTCTTATAGTTAAAAAACTTTCGTATTTTAATCATAAGAATACCAATTTTTTATCCATAAGGAAACATTTCCTTGGTAGAAAAAAACTTTTTTTTCAGTGCGGTAAAATATGATTATTATTTTTATTGAAAACTTTTCGGCTCGTGCAAAAACATGCGTAAGCAATTGGGTTCATTGATTCATTGTAATTAATAAAATGTTTTGAATGATTGTTCTCGAAAAAAAATATTATCTCTCATTTGAATCAATAAAAACTAATATTGGTTTATCAAAAAACCAACTTATTCTATTTAATAAAAGTGAACTGAAGCGTATTAAATAATTTATAAAATAATACTTTTATATGTTAAAATATATTCGAATATTAATCAGTTTACTTAACAGGACAGTGAACCTGATTCATTATTATACCCCTTTGTAAATTATTATTGTTATTCGTTTACACGCATTTACAAACAACGATGGTGATACCGAGTTTAATAAACGATGCAATGCGACTTTGGACATGCGTAATCAGAGTGATGTCGTTATTGCTACTCGGATAAATTGATTGCATCACATTGTGCAATTGTTTATTTTTATCTTAATGAATAACACCAAAATTGCACCAATAAAAATAACAGCTTTGATAAATATATTATTTTACATTTTAGCAGCGATAATAATAATAACAACAACAATAATAATAATTTTAAGTAGACTTAATAATCATTAAGCATATTGAAAGTAAAATATGAAAATTAATAATTTGGTATATTCCAAAAAATCAAATAATAAAAACTTTTCTTAATAAAAAATGAGGTTAAAAATGAAAAATTAAAAAAAAAAATTTGTTTTAACGTCACCGAATAATTTCGAGAGGTATAGTGAAGAAAGTAGCTTGCGCAGTACGTAATGCGCATATCTATATCGAAACGCGTACTTGGTGCAAGACACTACCGTGTTTCTACACTGTATTTCATAAATAAATTAATATGTTTTTATACTTTATGAATGTTAAAAAATATCAAAATTTCGTTTAATTATAATATTATATAGTAAAATACAAATTTCTTGTATTTTTATCATTTAAAATTTTTAAATAGTTAACTAAATCTTATTACATAAAATTAATTTAGAACTATTATTTTTTAGACATTTTTAGAACTTATTCAATCAAAATTAGTTTATTTAACTTCAAAGAGATTGAAATAGTTTAGAAAATAAATAATTAGCACGATCTCATAAAATGAACATTTAGCTACTCGAAAATAATCAAATTAATTTGTTTTTTTTAGACTTGGATAAAATCAAAAGTCTAAGACTATTAGGCTGGTTAACATTTTTTTTTTATGTATATTTCATTTTATGAAAAAAAAGGTTTCTAATAAAGAAAGGTTTATTTAATTCTGTTGTTTACAAGATAAACTATAAATTAATGATTGTTAAATCGTTCCGGTAGTGATTTTTTCACCTTATATAGATTAAAAAAGTTTGGAAAATCCAAAAGTGCACGCCTCATAACGCTCATTCATTTTTTAAGAAAAAATAAATTGTGTAACTGATAAAAAAAAGAAAATTATAATTAAGTAATTTCTTACAGAGTATTTTTTTTTTTTTTTAATATCAGCGCCCTTTTTTCTTGTTATATGCGCACGCAGTCTAAAAAAATCTAGCTTTATCAAGTGGCGCCATAGTTTTCACGTGACAAATAAGAAAAATTCGTTTGTCTTTGTACGGTTATATCGTAATAAATTTTAATAAAAATTCAATTTAAAAAAAAATACGTAAACTAGGCTACTGATATGAAATACGGACCCAGTTCATCGCATTCGTAAACTAATAAAAAAGGTTCGGTCTTGAAATATCAATTTGTTCGGGAGTAATCATTGGTACATCCAAAATGGGGTGACATCCGGACGTCCATGTAAAATTTTTTTCAAAACGTTTTTTTTTTCAAAATAGCAACATGAAATGATTTTAGAAAGTAAAAGATGGTTTAATTTAAGTGTTTTTTTGGTGTACATCTACTTATATCATTGTATAAGTGTAATATGGTTGTGATAGAGACATTTAAAGATCACAAAATTGCTTGACCTTGACGAGTCGAGTATAAAGCACAACCTCACGCGCTTCGCGCTATGAGGCGTGCAATTCTAAAATTTACGAGTGAGTTACATTTCGTATAATCGAAAATTTCTTATTTGAAAATTTAATGATTCGTTTTCGAAAAATTTACGTGCGAATTATAAAAATATAGTTGCATAAATTTAATTTTAAGAATGAAAAACTAGTAGTAAAAATAATAATAATATTATTTAAAAATAATAAATAAATGATAAATATTTACACGTGTAATAGTAGTTATTCAAAAGACGCATTATATTATCTATTGCGTTTGAATGTTATTATTATTGAATACGACGCATTCGTGCAACACGTGGAATTGGCGTTGCAATTGATTGTGCAAGCACATCTTCCTTAGCTGCTGTGTTAATCTCTAATGTAAGCTCTCAGTAGTATGAAAAACATGTTTTTGTACTGTGGGAAAATTTGAAACTTAAATAAAAATAATTACATAAGTTAATTTGCATATAATTAGTCAATAAATATAAATTTTTAAATTGTCTAATTAAAATACGGGTTTTGTTAATTTGGGCTGCTTAAAATTCATGAAAAAAAAAAATAAATGCATGCATATTTATTCTGAATGATACAATGCAATACTAAAATACAATGCAACACAATAGCAAACATATTGTCGCGTGTAGTGCACTCAGCTCACGTATTTTTTGACCCTCAGTGCAGTGAGTTCGACGGCCGCTGCAAGTGACAAGGTCGTCTTGCTTACATGATGCAAGACTCTTATATAGATATTTATGTATGTATATCCTCATACATTTACTTACTTATAATATGTACATACGTGTCATCAGTGCGTATTTTATATGCCAAGATTTTAAATATATGATAAGTTAAACTCAATGATTGTGACATTGGATTAAATTTTATCGTCTAATATTAACATTTAATTATGTATTTTTATTATTTTATTCTTATTAATTAATTATTATTATCATCAATATTATTGTGATAAAAATAAGAGTTTGTAATGTTTAATTTTCTTTTTAAAAAGAATACAATAATATCAAGCTAAGTAAGGTAAAAGCCCCAATATATGATCATGTACCAGTATATGATCATATATTGGGGCTTTTACCTTAGGGTAGAAGTACCGTTTGTGGCCACTGTACCGTTTATGGCCATTTATTGTTCAAATAAACGATAGAAATTAATTTATATTAATAAACCATCACAAACTCAATTTGTTTTAATATAAATTTTTTAAAATTCAACAAAAATATGGTTATAATATTATAATTTTTTATAAATTAATTCAAATGTTAACTTGCCAAAAACGGTGCTAAGGTGGCCAAAAACGGTACTTTTACCCTATATTAACCCTAGACTAGTCAACAAACGTGACCTAACGACTTTGGTCGAGTGATGAGGGATTTGCCGCAATGCTTTTAGAGCTTACAGTGTTGCCAGTTCATACACGTTTGACAGGCGGAGACTAGAGGTGGTTTCGGCAACGCCGCGGACAAAAAACTACTTACGAACAAATTCAAATTTTTTTGAATAATTTTAGTAAATATTGAAGATGTAATAAACAAAATATAATTGAGCGCGGCGTCACGCTCATAGGGTGACCAGTCTAGGGTTAAAAAAAAAAACTTTTTTCATCATTTTTGTAAAATTAAAAAAAATGTAAGATCAAAAAAAATAAAATCACGATTAAGAAAGTCACGCTTAAGATTAAGTTTCTTTAAAATTTTTGAAAAAATTTTTTCGTCAATGAATTTTCATAGAACTAACATTTTTGAAAAATATGCTATCAATAAAAATTTTAAGTTCACATTATTTTAAAACCCCCGTTTTTTAAATAAAAAACTATAAGAATAGTCTTTTTTTCTGTTCTTTTAAATTCATATCGTAAAAAATTTTTTCCCAAAAACCTATTATAGATCTTTATAAAAAATTTTTTGTTTCTGAAATTACCCTTCAATTTTTAATCAGATAATTTTTGCTTATTGATCATTGAAGCCAAAAAGTTTTTTTTCCTTTTTATTATTTAGTCAAATATTGAAAAAAATAGTTTTTGAAGTTTTTGGAGCAGCCAAAAAAAAATACAAAATTTGCATAATTCACCCTATTCTTTAAGATTGCATAAGATAAGACCTGCTTAAAAATAACTATTGTTATTATTAATTATTAATTATGTCATGATTAATTTAATAGATAATGTAACAACAGAGGCATAGATATAGGATAAAAATAAACAAAGAAATAGATAAAATAAAACTATGAAATTGCTTAAACAATATGGCATATTACGGAATCGGTTAAACGTTTATTGTAACCTCATGTACCAAGGCTTAGCATATCAACGAGATTATGCAATGTACCCGGATCGTAGACAAGAGATAAGTGTTTGTGAGTGTGTAAGTGTATGTAAGCATTAGAGGGAAAATATCCAATTCAATAATATAATATGATTTATATCTGTGTATGTGTGTGTGAGTATGTGAGCTCTGTACAAATGTTAGAACTCAATGGGTGAGAGATCGATGCTCTTTTGTCGATTGGCTTCACGTTTCAATTAGATAAATTAAGCGAATGTGAGTTTATATTGTCTAAGCAGTACAGATTCAATAGTTGAGTCAATCTGTTATATTATTATTGTTGCTGTTGCATGTTTTTGCAATTCACTTTCCACGCCTATTATTGCTATTTTATGTATGTATATGTATACTGATCTCTAAATGTTACAATTTTTTATCTTTTTGTGAACGTAGTTTTTTATGTGCTGATATTTGTTAATAGGGTAATGGTGTATGATATTTATTGTAATGACAAATAACATGTTAAAATACTCCTTTATTTATGAAACGTTATAACTGTTATTATTTTCTTTATTTTTTTTTTTTCGGAAAAGCAGTTTAAAAAAAAAAATTTTGATACCTCGTATTTCAAAAAATCTTATTTAAAAAAATAATATCATTAAATAAAAATCAGGATGTTGTAGACCAAATTGATGTTATGTTTTTTATTTTAGCATGTTAAAATAAATGAAATAAAAAACATAACATCAATTTGGTCTACAACATCCTGTTTTTTATTTAATTATAGAAGAATTTAGACCTGATTAGAGCAATAAAAATAATATCAAAATTTTCTCATAATAGGGACTGTGCCTCTCGATCGTCACGCTGATGTAATTGAAATATGTATCTTTTGGATGAAAATATATGACAATAACATGTGATTTTTTATTTAGTTATGTTTACGTCAATAATTTGTACACAGAAAAAAAAATTTGCTTGAATCAAGTAAATATTTTTGAAGAACTTTATCATCTTGATTTGAATAGAAAAATTCTTAAACTAAGAAATTTTTCTTGGCTTAAGTAAATTTTATTTGATTCAAGAATTTTCATCTTGATTCTAGTTAAGTTAAATTTTTTTTCAGTGTACAAATTTTCTAAATCAATTAAAAATGATATGATGACTATTTTTTTGAAAAACTACTGCAAAATAGATAGTTTTATATGTAATCAATGTAATGTAGATATTGTATTCAAGAAATGCATGCTTGATTTTTGATTTAATATTCATTTAAAAAATTGTAATTATCAATTTTCTGCATTGAGCTGATTGAATACACCCGATCTCGGTTTTGAGTTGCGTCAGACGGAGGGTTAATAAGAGAGCTAAAATATTTGCGATGTTTTACTGAAAAATTGATGCAATATTAATTAGTATAGTTATACACGGAAAAAAAAGTGATATAAATTTTACGTCAGGTGATGTTATATTCGGTTCACTAGTATAGAAAGTGCTGTATCATAGTATAGTAAAGTATCCTATATACAAAAATTGATGGTAGAATGAAGTTAGCTTAGTATCGAAAACATGGACCCTGATTCCTTATTGGTTCAAAATTAGAGCGCGCGCGTATGCGTGCAATTTGAATTTCTAGTAGGTTATAATACATTAGATACAAAATTAGCGTCTACAGTGATAAAAATTTTGCATCACCTTTTTTTTCCGTGTAGATGTAATTAACTGTATAATATATGTATTGAAAGTAATACATTCTTTACACGTGCCAGTATCATAATTTATCTGTTAAAATGAGGAAAGATTTTAAAAGAAATAGAGCAAAGACGGAAGGCAAATAGTGACAAAGATGTTTTTAAGATTTTGACTTCTTGAAATCTGTTTCTTGATGTTTCAGCAGTTAAACCACCTGTATTTAGCAATGTTCTGTAATGTTAAGGCGAATCATTTCAATTTTATATATGTTTAATCGAGTGTAATCAATGGCAATATAACATGACTCATTTGTAATGGCTTTATTCATAACCCAAAGAATTATGGTCTCAATGCAATTCGGAAGAACAATGAACTCATAATAGACACACGAGTATTAATACCATGCTCGCTAACGCTACCTAAATACCGAGACCAATTATTTATTATATATTTATATATAATCTAAAATACAATTTTGTTAATAAAATTAAAAATTATTTTTTGCCTGTCATTGAGTTTGCCGAGATACACCAGCTCTTAGTTTTATGATTAGTGTTTAATTTATTCTTAATGAGCAACGAGTTAAATGACCTTATTGACATTACTATTTTTAATAATAAGGAAGAATTCTTTAGAGTTAACTTCTGTTAGAAGTTATGAGAAGTTGAGTTATGAATGTTTTTATAAAATTAAGAATATTTGTAAAAACATATCATATACATTTACGTTTTTTTAAATTTATTGAAAATAAACTTTTTGCGTTAGTAAAAATATGAGCAATGGCTTTTCTCTAGATATTAGATAACTTTATATAACAAAAATAAATGAATTAAAATTTTATCATTTTAAAATGTAACATAGAATCAAAGAGTTAGAATTTAATTTATAATTTACATAATAAGAATTTTGTTTGGTTTAAAAATTTTGAATTCGTTTAAAATATCGCACTTTTTTTGGAATTTTTAGAATATCAGAATTTTTTATTATTTTGAATTTCAATTAACGATTCAAAAAGTTTAACCTATTGAATGATAATAAACAATTTTAATTATAAAAATATTTCTGACAGTTCAAACTCGTCAACATTTTTAAAGTTCCTAATTATTTAAAATTAGGTTCAATTTAAAAATTTCTAATCTAGTTAAAAAAAAATTATTCATTGTTAAAGTGATTGTTTGAAATAGTATAAAACTGAGAATGATCTACAACATTTTGATTAGATCGGTAATAAATTTTAATATATTCAAGATTAATAATTGGTACCAAATGGTCGAATGAAATATATTCTCCAATAGTTTACCAAGGAATACATTTACTAATTATTGCGAAACATAAGATTTTTTTGTTACCATATGTTACTTTTTTTTCACACTACTGCCACGCCAATTATGCTGCCAGAACCCGGTAGACAATATTAGCTTCACCCAAGACCAGATCACTCCCAACGCTTCGCGATGGAAGTGTATTCGTAAAAATAGGACTTTTTTCCTTGTTAATTACGCGACTTTATTTTAATATTATATTTTATTTGTTAGACTTTCAATTTTTATTAAAAGTAATGAACAATAAAAAAAAGTAAGTGAAAAATTTTTAGAACGCCTGTTTTACTCATCACTTGACCGGTTAGGGTGTGCAAAATTAATAGTTTTTTTTAAACTCGGTGAATTAAAAAAAAAACTAAATCATTCCTCATTTTTTTTCTTTTAAAAATAAGTATTCGATTTAATTAGTTTTGAATAAATCAATCACGTGTATTTTATAAAATTGTTTCATTCTATAAATTAAATATATTAAATAAATATAATGAATTAAATATTAAAAATTTACACAATATTAAATTTAAAATTACATTTGCCCAATAGTTTAAATTTAATGGATAATATTTTATTTTTAACTTCTACTAATTTTTCCAACCGTGATAATATAATTCTTTTTTAACCCGTTCCTGCCTTTACGGTCATTTCTTCTGCTAGTATGGTTACCCATCGACCTAACTCTCCAGAGACGATCTGTCCCAAATTGTTAGTGAAGATGGAATATTACCATCCACTTGAATTAGATTTATACTAGCAGAAAAAATGACCGTAAAGGCAGGAACGGGTTAAAAAAGAATTTTATTTTTAATAAAGATTTAGTTGATCAAACATAACTAATCAACCGTAGACTAATTTTTTCCAGAAGTTTCTTAGCACATATTTGCTGTGTTAATTATTCATAAAAAATAATAATGTCTTATACGATTTTAATATGAATTTAAATTTGCTCTTCCAATGTTGAAACTTAGTGTTGCAATTCATGTTTTTACATATTTAATTTCATATGTTTGAATAAGAATCATACAATTGTTTAAATTAATGTTATTCGAATAATATTTTTTCATTTAATTTTATTTAATAAAAAGACATTAAATTAATATATTTTTTAACCGAATATATATAAATAAAATAAATAATTGCTTAATAAATAATATTATTTTTGTTCCAATAGAATAATTGATTACATTTGAGATTTTGTTTAGAAACTTTTTATGTAAGCTACATTGATGAAAAAAATTTTCCTGAAAATTTTTGATTAAATTCGATTAATAAAATCAATAATTAAACTTAAACAATAAATATTTTGATTTAATCAAACGTTCGCTCAGTAGCCATCTTAAATAAATTTATTATTTTAATAACTAATTTATTATTTTATCTAATTTATAATATCACCTGGAAAATTCAATAATTTCCGGGTTGAAATAAAAATATATATTTGTGATTAAAAAATTAACTTTGCTAAAAAAATTCTATGAATTATTACCTGGTTATTTTTAATGGAAAATTTCTTCTTGAGTAAGGAATCAGTACAAAAATTAAAGAATTTAATTTTAAAAGCATGCGACATAGCAGACAAAAATTATGAAAATAAATTATTAATTTTAAACTTGTTTTTTGACAAAATCTAAAAATTTATACTTGTATATTTTAAAAAAAAATATGAGCGCGAGTTTTATTAAAATTCTATGACAATAATTTAATTGTTGAAAAAAAATCTGAAAAATAGTTGAACTCAAAAATTCAAAAGTTATATAAAAAAAAAATTATTTAGAAAATTTTAAATGGCTATAACTTTCGAACACGTCATTCGATTTTGTCTTACTTGGCGACATTCGATGCAGTTTTTTAAATTAAAAATTTTTTTTTGTTTTTATTTTTTCAATATCTTCGAAACGACTTGACCAATTGAATTAAAAATCTAATCAGCTTGAAGTTTCAATAAGCACTTTTAAAAGCTGTGTTATTTATCTTGATCAGTTGATTCGTTTTTAAGATATGGTACGACTAAATTTTACATACATACAACATTTTCAAACTGTGTATAAAATTATAAGATAGAATATGAGCTGTGGTCCCAAGAAGGGAGTTCTTTTCGACCTCTCACTTGCTACTTACGATTGTAGAGGAGGAAGCGAGATCGAATCATTCACGAATTAGTGCTCTTTTCTTTCAACCACTATAAATTTGTCATGACGTCTGTTTTGCACATCGTATATGATCCACAAACAAATTTAGAAGAACCCCCTCTTTATTCAGCCCCTCCACCCAAAAAATCGTTCAACAAAAGTCAATTTTTAATTTCGATTATGCGATTAGATCAGTTTAAATCGATCATGTACTCGGTACATATTTCGGTATTCGAGGATAAAAATTTTGTCAGCAAAAAATATTTTAATGACTTGAATTTTAATAAAAAATTTAACTAAAACTTTTTTTAAAGGGTGAAAAATATTTTCAGTTTTTTTATAAGTGATGAAAATTTAATTTTATTTTATTTTTAAAAGTACAACTTTTGCCGAAAATATCTCAAACTTCAATTTCAAGCCCTTAGGATATTTTACTCAAGAAATAAATTTTGTTACACTGGAAGATTTTTTTGGATATTTTTATAAATAATTTTTACTCTGTGTTATTGTGTTAAAAAAATTTGTTAATAATATTCAACATTTTTGAATAAATTTAATGTATTATTCTAAAATTACTATTTTACGAAAAATCTGTGTTAGTTTTTTTTTTACGAAATTTGTGTAACTGTGATGCAAGTTTCTTCCTAAAGGATCTTTTTTTAAATTAGTTTAAGAACATCTATAGATAAAATATTAAATGATTCGCTTTCCATATAAAAAATTATAATTTTCGAAAAAAGTTGCTAATTTTGGTCTAATTTTGGAAGATAAAGTGTTTATCTGACCTTATTTTCAAAAGAAGAACCAATCGTTGTGGAGCTAGTTTTAAATACATTTAAATAAAATAATACAATTAAATAAAATGATACATTTAAATAAAATAATACAAATAAATAAAATTAAATAAAATCAGCTATATTCTAAAAAAAAAAAAAATTGCTTCGAATATTGTTTTTTATGAAAATCGATTAATTATACCGCGAGGCATTAAAGTCGAAAAATATTTTCTTTCAAAAATTTATCCTAGAAAACTGTCCCCATAAATATAGCATTAATTTCCGTAACTATGCAGCTTAAATAATAGATGCAAGCTTAAATTATAGTTAACACGCGATGGTTCTGAATACTATGGGAATGATTCTCATAATTTATCGAACCGTTCTTTTAATTTAACCTTCGTGAGTATAAACGTAAAAAACTAATATTAGTAATAACTAAAATCAAACTTTAAATAAATAAAAAATACTAATATTAAAATGTTAAAATCATTTATATCAATACGATAAGTTTGAAATGTTTGCATCCTTTTTTAGAGGAAAACGCAAACTTAATTGCCTATCAGTTAATATAATTAATTAATTTATTATTACTTTTGTTTTTGCAAATTATTTAATTGAAAAAATCATAAATATAAATATACGATAACAAATCATGAGATTATGCTGCCACCTGACGATAACAATAGACATAACGACAGTGTTAAATCATTTAGATCCGAAATAAAAATCCTGAGAAGTTTTTAAAGTTGCGTTATGAGAAATAAGCTAAAATTAAAAGAAAATTTTTTTTTTAATTAGAAAAAAGTGAAAATCGAAAAAATACCACTCTGAAAAGATTTTAGAATTTGCAAATAATGTCAAATTCTAATAATATTAAAAAAAAAAATTAAAGATGGTAATCATCGAAAAACTTCTGATTTTTTTCAAAAATCTAACGATGAAGATAGGTTTGAATAATTTTTTTTTTCTTCATAAGCACATTTATGAACAAAAAAAAATGTCCCAAGAAATTAAATTATGAAAAAGTTGTAGCTATTTGAAAAAAAGGCATTTTTTTTTAATTCATTTTTTTTGGTTGAGTAAATAAATTTGAAAAAATTCTGAGAAACGTTTTTTAGAAGTTAGAAAGGGATAAAAAAAACTTTTAGCCAAATCGGAAGGGGTCAAAAGTAGTCGATTTGACTTAAAATGACCCGTATAAATCGTGCGAAGTATGCACACGGGTCTTGCTAGTATAAAATAATAAAGTAAAATACAAATAGGCGAATCGGTTGTAATTAAATTGTCGGGTGAAAAACGTGTGGTATTATGTAAACAAAACAATAGGTCACTATTTAATTCATAAACTATACATCGATTTAATTCAATTGATACTGAGATAATGACATAACAAAAATGTTATTTTACTAAGCACTGTCGTGTTTCTAAGAGCACGTGAATCGTTATAACATCGATGGTAATCCACTCACGTATCATCATTATATTGAGCAGGTGTATATTGGATATCGATTAGACTGTATCATAGTATTGCGTCGTTTTTTTACATAAAATTTCAAGATTTATTTTTAGCAAATTTTTCATAAGAATTTAAATAGCTGTAAAAATTTCATTTTTTTCTTTTATGTATCAAAAACAAAATCAATTGCAATATTTTTTATTTGAAAGCTTCATTTTCTTCAAAGTGTTGTATTAATTTTGCGAAAAAAGTAAATTGATTTTTCGAAAAATTTTAGTGTAGATTTACTTTGAATTGAAAAAATTAAAAAAAAAGCACAATTTGCGAAAAATATGAAAGTTCATTTTTTAAAAAATCTTCACGAGAATAATTTTACACCACCTTTGTTGATTAAAAAAAATTAATATTAATAAAATACATTGTTAAATTTCGTTTGATTGACCGTTTGTAATTAATGTGACTATTTAACAATTTTTAAAAAATCGATAGTTGAACATAATTAAAGGAATAAACACGATGGTCTGATATAATATGGATGAAAGTAAAGCAAAGCGGGCTCGATAAAATTATAAAGCAATAAGGCACGTTGTGAAAAACGTGATAAATTGCCTTCAATGAATTTTTTTTCAGAGTCGTACGATTTTAAACAAATGCGAGTTTATTTTTTGCTGATAAACTTATTTGTTACTTTATTAAGTCGTTTATTGGATAATTGTTTTTTTTTTTTTAGAAAATTATTATGTTCTTAAAAATCATTGTATTTTTAAATGATTGGAAATGAATAGTTATAATTTGTAATTACGATTTTTCATGAGTTATTAGCTAAGTTACGAGTTTTGCGCTTGTAAATAATGATAACGAATTATTTGAAAGCAAGAAAATACATAAACACTAAGTGAGAATGTTTTAATGATTAGATAGTATTAAAAATAATTTTGCTAGAATTATATCTTGTGACCTCAAATCCAATTGTTTGTTTAACGTACACACTTGGATTTATTACGAAAGGTTTCTTAAAACGGGGCTAAGTTAGATAGTTTGAGGGAACTTAAATTTGATAATAACTGTTCATTTCTATAAGTAAAAGTAATATATTTACATATTACTCATAATTGTTATATCATGTCATTAATATTTTCAAACTTATTAATTGATACCTTTTTTTTACAGCTCAAGAAGATGATTTGCGATGTTGATCGAAATAAAAAAAATTTTCTGTACTGTGTTTTATTTTTCCCGAAATATTAATTTTTCTTTTTTTCAGTATGAAATAGTTTATAATAAATATGTTCGAAACTCGTATTAAAATAGGGACACATTTTTTTTTTTGAAATATATCCTTATATTTTAAAAACTAAAAAAAAAGAAATTTAATATTTAAGTAACAGTATTAAATAATACGGAATCTAGGATTACAGCTACAAATGATAATATTTTTAGTGGAACTATAATAATAATACGCGGTAAACTGAGATAATTTAGCGGCATTAGATATCAAGAATGTTAGCTTGCCCATAATGATTTCATTCAAGATATATCCACTGTTTAACGGTTAACGGAGTCTAGTGTGTAGTGTGCTGATGTCCCAAGCTACTTTTTAGTAAACTCAAACTTAATATGTTCACACGCTTTTAAATATTTCGTTGAGCGAACCTCGCAAAGATCTACCGTTATACAATAAAATAAAAAATTATATTCAAATGGCCACATCTAACTCTAATTTTTGTTACGAACGTTAGTCGGGCAAAAGCCCTTGTATTATTTGGGAAGATAAAACATTTTTTTGGATGCAAATCACGTTACTAATAACAAAAAGGGTTTAAAAGGAAATTTTTTTTCTTTAATCGCTCTAGAAATGTTGAGAATGTAAAAATTTATCGAAAAAATGAGAAAAAAATTTTTTTATACGCCTTGTTTGCAGTACAAAGCCAAAAAGATGTATAATTTGAGTTACGCTCTTTTAGCTTTTGTAAAACGCGATGTGAAAATTTTAAAATAAATTAATACTATTACTATTACGAATAATAATAATCCATAAAACGGACAGATTCTGGTAGTTATAAATAAACATTCATTAATTGTATTTAACGTCTATTAAGCATTAGGTCGATCAGAAACGTATATATTTGTCTGACGTACCGCACGTGAGAACGTTAAAACGTGAGTATTACACAACCCTCTGTTTAGTCTGCACTTTGGACTAAAATCATTTATTTTAGCACAAATACGAGGTATTTATTCTGTAACACAAAACACGTCATAACTTCATTTATTTATTGACGACAATTAAAATTTACAATAGCTTTCAAAAAAATAGTAACTCATTATCGTATTATTAAACACGTAATCCATATTGACAAGGCATATAATCGGTTAGTTTAGTACCTAATACTTTAGCTCCGGTACTATTAACTATCATCTAGGTTAAGCTATTTTCTAACGGGTAATAAAAATTTTGCTAAAAGCGGTATTACTTTTTTTTAAAGAAATCTCTAAATAAACTCAACCATTATCTGATATCTTATCCCGTTCCCGTTATCCATTTTAAATTTCATACTAATAAATAATTCTATGAATATTTTTCAGAGATTTCAAATATCCGGTTGCTTCAGTTTTTTCTGTAAAAAAGTAACTTTAAAAAATATTTAAGGTTATTATAAACAGTTAGTAAAAATATAAATATAAATATTGAGTATAACAATGACATGGCTCGGTTTCGGCTTCACACAAGTCAATAATTCTTATTACTTAAATAATGGCTCTATATAGCTAACGTTCAACATGCAAATCATCCACGTAAGGAAAGAAATTATTTTTGTACATTTATAGATTTTTATAGGGATATAAAGATCTTTCCATAAAGAAAAAAATTAACGTTTCTGAATAAATCTAACATAACAATTAATTGTTCATCGGATAATTCATTTTCCAGCGCAAAAAAATGTTGCTTGACATAAAAATAACATGTTATAAGTGTTACTATCATATCAACACAAAATTAGCTAAAGTATTTATTATCTACCTGAGCGAATTCTCGAAAATTTAAAGGTATGAATGATAATTTGTTATTTGCCATACAAACATGCAAGCTTACAGAAATTCCGCGTTAGAAATGGCGCTATTTTTAATATATTTATTTTAAATACAATCAAAAGTTTCACACACTACCTTTCATTCTTTTCAATAAAGTTTACTATAAATAAGTTAATAATAATTGATTGGATATTAATGTTATTCAAATCCTTAAATAATTAATAAAATTTACTTTTGAAGATTAAAACATTTAATTAAATTCAAAAAATTTTAGCACAAAATTTTTTTTAACACTAAAAATAACATAAATTGTATGCAAAAAATTGATTATTTTTCTGTTAAAATTTTCAAAAAAATTTTTCCCTCTAATTAGACGTCCTGAGCGCAAATATAATAAACGATGGTAATATACTTACTCAAAAATAAAAAAAAAAACATAATACATACTTGGCGCGAGACAGTGCCATGTCTCCGGATAACGACAGTTGTTCATAACATAGGGGCGAGTTAGCATTGGGACCTTTATTATTAAATCAAGGTTGTTGGCTTTCACTGCTGGTTGAACGGGTAAATATCATTAGTGTATGTGAGTATTAATCTCAGCGTACTTATATGACTGCAAATCCCCTTGCATCTCGCATACTAAAGTACAAATCACCACAATATAAAACATAACTCTTTTATAATACTGATTGTGAGTACTGAGATTATAAACTTACAGTGCATTACATTATACACTACACCAGTGTTGACCTTTATCCACATTGTTAGGACACTATTATTTTTAATAAATTACAATAGTCATATATAACAATGTACTGTTCTACACGATATATAATAATCATAATAATAATATATTTAATTATATGCACGACCGAAACAATAGAAAATTTCATCACCTGTTTACGGTGGGCGTTTTACCTAAAACTATTTTTTGACAGTAATAATAGTGGTACTTATCAGTCAGATTATTTCGATGTTAATAATTTCTCTTTGTCTCATTGTTTAACTTAAAATAATACAACAACGCAAGTTTGTAATTAAGCTTGTCATATGGTTAAAAGCAGTAAAATTAAAATTTATTACATTGGCTTATTAATTTACAAAGAACGGGATAGAACAAACGTTTTTAACTTTATATTAATACCGATTAAAATTATCAATTATTCATAAGTACTGTTAACTAATTACAGCAACAGCCTTGATAGTTAGATAATAAATACCGATAAATCGTAGTAACGTTACGAGCTGCTGTTGTAATTGTTGTTATAATGTGAGATATAGACTGATTTGAACTTGAAGATAAAAATTATGGAAGATCGAGTAGAAATCATCGATTGATTTGCATCAACGATGTAATACTGCTGGGAAAGATGTCAAAGATGATAGCAATGATGATGTTGATGACGATGCACACTGTAACCTATTTAGCAGAAATCGAAACGTAGGTTTATGACTTATGACACATGAACGTGGAATCTCAATCGTAATCAGTTTGGCGATGATGCGATTCTGGTAGCTAACTAAAGGTCACGTGTCAATTTAGGTTGCGTAATAAAATAATAAATATACAATAAAATAAATATATTAGACATTGTATATTTGTGTGTACAAGCTTAGATAACTTAATGTGAATATTGTATATTGTATGTTATATATATATACATATGTATGTAAAAAGGTATATATCTAACGGTATAATGTAAGAATGATAGACAGACATGTACATGGTAATCGAGTTAGTTGCTGGCTGGGCATCAAGCATCAGGTCGTGGGCATAACGGAATTATGGAGACCACATTTACTCTCAAAGCCTCTATTTATCGTGAGTACCGTACCACGTGGATCTTCAATGTATCTCATATGCATTCATCTCTCCAGCAGGATTTGAGAAAAACGATACGAATGTTGCAGGTTTGAATCCTGTAGGTAGATATCTGTTTAAATGTGTGAATCTGGTTGGACGTGTGTGTGTGTGTGTGAAATATAGAGGGCAAGTATGGAGCGTGTAGGCGCAGAATCCAGTAAAATTGGATCTTTATAATTTATAAGTTTGTGAGATCAATAATGATTTCAATCAATCTGATCGAGTCATTTGTAACGGTAAGTATTTCATCGCCGTTATAACTGGAGAATTCAGATTCAGAAGAGTAAAGAGCAAAACCGATCGACTTCTCACTAAAGGATAAGGATAAAAATGAAGATGAAGATGATGATGATGGTTGGTCATTTTTTAGCGAGAAGAGGTGTCGATTGATTTGTAAGGCCGCGTGGAGTCTCAATGAAAGGAGTTTCGCTGGTGACTGATGACTGATGACCCATATAGTAGCTGCAGCCAAGTTAAATGCGTTGTTTGGAACGATCGGCCAATGCTAATTTTGCCAATTGGGTGATAAGAGCAATCACACTTGTTGGTGAGCACTGTGGAGGTTACTGTTAACTGTATTAGGTCTTTTACATAGATGAAAGTATTTTGAAACAATTGGATGTAAATGCGATGAAAAATCAGGGCATATGGAATTTGTTCATTATTCTGGCCCAAATAAAATATTTGTGTGTTATTTTTTTTGTGTTTATTAGGAATTATTAATAGGTAACATTTTTGTAATTTTGCGATTTTTTTTAAATTTAACGTAGGTAAAGATTCAGAATCAATTTGAAATGTGTCTGAATTGGATTAAACGTGTTTTTTTATTTTTTTTATTTTTTTACATTGCTTAAGTGCCAACTCGTAATTATATGTTCTATTATTGCTTAAAAATCAAATTTCAGATAATTTGTCACATTCTAATGGGTACTTGAATGTTATAATATACATATAAGTAATACAAAAAATACCTCGTTAAAAAGAAGAATTATCGCTAAATTTATCAGAATTTTGTTAATTACTATTTTTAGTATTTTTATATCCAAAGTTATTTTTAATAGCTTTTAATGTGAATTTGTCAAGTTTGTATAAAAAATTAAATGTAAAAACTTTTAACACAATACATTTTTCAACTTAGTATCTTTCAGTTTTTTTGTTCGACTTATAGGGAAATGTAAAATGGAAATTACCACTTAAACATAGAAAAAACTTAGAAATAATTTTTTATGATGAAATTATGAGTTTTTCGGGTACATGCTCGATTATTTTTTTTTTTTTTGTTTATTATAAAATTAAATATAGTCGCGGCAAGAAAAAAAAAAATACCACGAAAATTGCTTATAATCTCTATAGGTTTTTAAGTATTCTTGATTTTATTATATACTTTCTTACTTTTACCGAAACTCAATCTCTTTACTCTAAGTAGTTCCGCGGTAGTACATAGGTGGCGCAAGACGGTCTAAAGTTTTTCCAAACAAAGCAATAGATCGAGCATTCAACTTCCATTCAAGAAAACATTATATTTGATATATTTCTGACTATTTGATATGATAATCCGATATACAAAAAATTGTAACGCTTCATATTTGTTAAAAAAATATATTCTAAAGAGAAAAAGCGGCTTATAATGTACGCCTATTTCAAATTTAATTTGAAATGATTAAAAACAATTTTAAATAATTAAAAATGATTTGAGTTAACTATTATATAGATATTTACTTTGCATGGATTGAATCATTTCAAATTAGATTTCTTTCTCAGAGTGTTGCAGAAAGTTAAATGGTACTCGTTGAAATCTATGGGGATCGGATATCTTTTAAAAATTAGACAGCAAATGACAAAACCGCTTATACGGCGTTAAACTTATATCTTCCAGATTAACTACCACTAGCATTCAAATGGTATCATAAAATAAGATAATGCGTCAAAATTGTTGCTTTTACCTTCTCTCATGTTTATTTTTGTATTTTCCACCTTTTTTCGTGCTTATTTAGTTCAATTGAACAAAAAAGATTACTTATTAGTACAATATTGTTAAATTTAATGTTCATAATAACGAGGAATGCTGCTTATAATGCTTAAAACAATTAAAATACTTTAATTTAAACGTAATTCTTTTTATCATCAATCCTTAATTTACATCATACATCTGACTAAAGATAATCAAACTTTGAATAACATATTAAATAAATGATTCAAACAGCAGGTGGTCGCGTTCTCCACGTGTGCAGGTTAGATGATAAATATTACCAAATTGGACTAAATTCAATAATTTGTGACACATGTATGATGTGAATTAGGTAACGAACAATAACTTAAATTAGAACCGTTTAGTGAGTTGTAATGTGTATTCAAGAATTAACATTCGATATCCCAGTAATTTAAAATAAATAAATTAAGCCTGCTTATTTTTGATTAATTACCGAATTTATTTTCGTCTTTTGTTACCTACGTGCATGATCAGATCATAAAAAAATGAACCACTAAAATTAAATATGATCTGATGTTTTGAAAAAAACATTGAATAAACACCAAAAATTTTGACCAAATACCCTAAATTTTGGTATCCCACAATCGACAAAGACATTATCATGTCACGTAAATTAACCGACAATGAAATAATTCCCTCTGGCGATTTAAAGTGAATAATACTTGGGTTTCTTAGCAAATAAGTTAATGCAGTTGCCCTGGATACGCTCGATGCCGTTCCACATCCTGGCTTCACGGTGCAATCTGGAGCAAAGGTCAAACTCCCACCATACCAGGGTCGGTGAGTGATAGGTTTTGGCTGATCTTCTTACAAAACAATTATATACACCCATCCATATATTTAATTCAGTATTGAATAGTTATGTTATATTTAAAAGAGATTTATCACCGGCAGTATACCGTTAAAGTTATGCACTGATAGTTCAAAAGCCACGACCGTTTACCCGCATCTTTAACTGATGCACGAACCTCCAGAAGTCCTGTTTGAACATAACACTGGTGAACTAAATCAATCGGTTGTCATCATTAGCCAATTACGCAATTACTAATGCGAATTATCTATCGTACATGGTATAATCCAGGAGTTTAACAAATAGCTATTAGCTGTTCGCTATTATGGATATTATTGTTATAAGCTGTAAATTATGTTTTATTTTATGAGTATAAGAATAAGTAACGTTAGGCATTTAGCTAATGTAAAACCTTCCAAACTGTCGGATAAACTCGGATGGTTGGACGGGAGTTGATGATGATACCAAACGGGACTTGGACTGGGTCTTGGGTTGCCGTTTGAAGTGGTACCTTATTCTCATCCTCGTCCTCAGCATCAGCTACAGTTCACAAGAGCTACAAACGAATAAAGAATTAAAATAAATAAATTATAAAACCGTCCCGTCACGAAAGTGTGTATAATATAAAGAGAGTCAAAGTCGAAATGTGCCCAGGTCTTCTTCCGGGACATGCCGTTATCTCGCTCAACATTCGTAACGTTCAACGGTTTAGTGTTTAAGTGATGGTAAATTAACTTATACTGGTATGTATAATGAACGCGAACCACCGCAATACAAGTTTAAGTCACACGACAAAGCTTGATCGATACCTAGGATCTTGTTACATTACATCTTCGTATCGGTGCATGGCTAATGTAATGTAACACAAACTACTTCCAAGTCAAGTACACTCGGTAATACAATCATTATAATGATAATAATATCACCAGCACCGGCAATGAGTAGAGCAACGTCACAACCGCAATAGCAGGGTCAAACGGGAAACTCATACTCGAATGACCCAATGCCCCAGATCACAAACTCAGTCGCGAAGTGTGCTACATTTTCTCTCTTATATTACGTCCCCGTCCATTAAAACGTTATTTTTGGTATTCTAGAATCACGTAATACGAACGGTCATTTTTTTAGGCAATATCTGTCATAAAGTTACAAGGTTGATACTGAGAAAACTGTTTTTGAGAATATGTACTTTTGAACTTTTAGGAGTTTTATCTGCAGTAATTAAAATGTAATCGGAATTAATTGAGAGAAACTTTGTAAATTGTTGAATCTTTCATTTAGTTTTAATGGATAGAAATTGATTACTTTAGGTTTATATAAATTATTAAAATTGTTTCTTTGGGTAATTAATTTTGAGGTGATTTATTAATTTTAAAGGAAATTATTTCAGTTATATATACTTTTTTTAAAAATAAATTTATTTAATTAAAAGGCATCTTTTCTTTTATTTAATATTTAAAAAAGTACAAGTACGGTGAATAAAACATTAAATTACTTAAAAATAACTTTGAAATAAAAGTAAGAAAAATGAGTTTAGTTAGTTTAAAAATCTTTATTTGATATTTATAATTTACAAGTTACAATTTTATTGTACATTGTATGCAATATTTATAATTAATTTTAGTTCCCGTTTGTGCAACATAACCCACTGAATAATAGATTTATTTATATTCTAATATAATTAAGTAGTTTGACTAGAAGGTGGACTGTTTTATTTAGGGAAAAAGAAAGATAAAAAAAACCCTATGTAGTAAGAAAAATGATTAAAATAAAATTTTTAAGTGTTATGCGACTGACCGTTCCGCGTATAAAAACATTGGACTACTACTCGCTATCTAGCTACTGTCACAGAACTACTAACTATAAAAAAATTGTATTACTTAAATTAAAAAAATTAATAATTAGAACCAATTAATTTTAATAATATTTTTGTTAAAGTCGTATTATATAAAACATATATTATCTAATAATGTCTTAACTAAAACTACAGTGACAATTTCTACTGAAAGCTACTTCGTTCTAAAAAAAATTAAACCTTCATTGCCATAACATGTTTACTTGACAATTAGAGTTTTTCTTTGAGTATAAAACTAAAATTAATTTTATTTCCTGCAGGTATTAAATCACGAAACAAAAAAGAAACTTCTTACAATACAATGTATAAATAAAATTTCATGGTCAAAATAATAATTTATCACAAACTGATATACCGTGTCTCAACTTACAAGTAATGCTGACTTACCTTTAACAACCTTTTTACATTATTTACTTCCGTAATTCGCATGTTTGTATAATTATTTAACATCACGCGTATATATACCGCATATAAATTGCAGCTGATATATTTGTTTACTACTTTAATTAGTATACATTATACATTAATAACAACAATTATTATTATCATGACTATAAAAATAAAGAAAACAATTGTAATTGTAATTCTTTATAATATAATAACAAAATAAGAATTAAATCCACGTATTAGTGACAAAGATAAAACAGTAATAATTAAATAGTTGACAATGATGATTTCTAATCACAATAACTAATCACATTGTGCCCTGGATGCCCGGCTATCCTTGACTATCCTATATCAGCATTATGCTCAATGCAGAATGGACTTTAATGACCTTCCGGGCAATGGGTTTAAATAAATATAAAATGCCGTGAGGCATGGTTAACTTTTTTATTTCATTTTATTTTACATACTTAACGCGATAAATGCTGGTAGGCAAGGACATTTTCCTTGCATGTAATGTAGATTACGTGTGTTCATTTATTTATTTTACTTATGTTTAAAAAAACCAATTCAATATTACGGATAATCTTTATTATTTTAATTTAATAATTATATTAATAACGATGCTTCAATGGATTTAATAATATTTAAGATTGATTAAGTTGCTTCATTAAATAATTAACGGCAAAGTACACAATTTCGTCTTTAAATGCATGAGTATACATTATGTAATTCAGACTGTTAACTGTAAATATTTACAAATGGTAAAAGACGCGATTTAAATGTGCAGTGCAAACGACGTTAACTAATACATTTTAACCGAAGATATATGTAATTGTATACATTATGTTGTATTACATTATATTTATTAGTGAGATAGAGATACTAGTTAAGTAGTTGTAAATAGCCGGTACACAGTACATAGCTCTTTATACTCGGATACAGATGATACTGATGCTACTTAAGACGGTGGCTGGATTGGATTGTAAAGTAGACCAAAAGAAGGTAGAGGCCGCATTATAAATACTTAAGTAGAACACTCATTTTTTACACTCTTTATTTATATTTGTTTGTTTGTTTTTTAACTTGAATTATTTTTTATGGACCTTTAAATTTTTAGGTGGGTCAATTCCAGTGGTAGAAATTATTTTTAAAATTGTTTATACTTAAGAACTTCAAAGAAAATTTGGTACTTTTTTTTTGATAAAGTTGTGACCGGAAATCGTGAACTGTTTTTTTATCAAAAGCATTTTTCAGAATTTGGGTATATTTTTTTCTAAAATAAAATTTTTTAAGTTTAGAACGAATTCGAAATCGGTTAATAAAAAAAATTTTTATTGATTCAAAAAATTTTTTCTCCAAATTTCACAATCAGAAAATAATTAAAAGATAAGAACCAGTTTGAAAAAAAAATTTTTTTTTATGTGCCAAAATTTCTCAAAAGATCAAAATGAATATTTCTGTTTTTAACGCATTTTAAAAAATGTTTACTAAATAAAATAAAATTCCAAATTATTTATAACTTTTGTGTATTTAATTTTTTTCCTATTTCTATCTCCTGTTTCTCTGCAATTTTTCTGGTAAACAAATACAAAAACTGAATAAATAGATAATGAGATAATTAAAATAAATAAATTAGTTTTACGTGTGTCCGATTATGATAATAAGAGTTAAGAGTGACAAAGAGACATAAATGAACAAGATATAGCGGCGTTTATGTACATTACAACGGACATAATACAAGTAAACCATAACGGTTCGTTCCAAATCGGCCAGCGCAACGGTTTGGGCCTTAAGATTTTTGGGGCATTGTTACGTCAGATATTGCCAGTTGCGTCCTCCATGCCAGGGGTAACAATTTACCGTTCTTCTGCTTTTTATTATTATTTCCGGCTGTGTTGTAACATTATTTATTACTTAAAACAGTACCCGTTATTAGTTATTAGTTATTGTGAATTATAAAAAAAAATATCCACACTAAATTCTCAACATTCAAATAAATATCATTAATTTTTTTAACTTAGAAAAAATATAAACTATAATAACTTATAAATAATAATCAATTATAAGCCAAAAAAAAAGTTATAAATATGTATATCAAGTATTTTCGTTTCAAGATCATGGTCTCTGTTCGATAATAAGAGATAAAAATAAAAATAAAACATCGAGAAATAAACTACGGAGCAAGTTGTAAGTTGTAAGTAATACAAGAGAGCTAAGCTTGCTTATGTTCGGATATAATATATAGGAATCGTTTATTATCTCAATTACGAAATATTTTTTTTTGAATGCCAGAGTGATCGTAGACATTGGCATTGGCATTGACATTGGCATTGATAGAGTGGTAGTGTGTAGCGTGGCAAGTTTGGTGACTTGCGCAAATTTAGTAATCGATTGGGAATGTTTGTTCAACTTAAAACTAGTAAATAATTGTACTGTCACTATTTTTTATCCATTAGTTTAATATATACAAAAATTTTAATTTATCTGCTATATGCCGTGGAACTAAACTCAGTCTCCCGACCGATGATTACATTTACTCTAGTATTGTAATAATATTTTACACATGTACATACACGGGTTACATGTAAACTTTCTTAGAAGCTCAAGAACACAAGAAATCCATAAAGATGGCGATGTGAAAGTTATAAAGTCTACAGACGATATTATTTATATATGTTACGTTAAACGTAAATGTTACTCCGCTGTATATACATAGTTACTCTTTTTTTATGTCGATCCTCACATTTTTCTCATATGACATTGTAACCTAATCGCTCTCGGCACATGAGTTTGTAACGGCAATCGATAGAGACATCATTAAACGCGTGATTTTTATAGTTAAATTTTTTAAGACTACTTTATTTTTTTCGTATAAATAAATTGGCCTATATTAGTAAGAGGCATAAAAAAATTTTTTTAGAAGGAATATCGTTACCAGCGAACAAAAAATTGCATATTGTAAAGAAATTTTTTTTTAATATCGAAAATATCTATTGAAGAAAAATTTCAAATTCAATTTATTGATTTTTTCGGCAATTTTGAAATATTTTAATAATTTACATCAGTATTTATTTTGATTATTTTTGAATTAAAATTAAATAAGTAAACATGATAGTTTTTTTTTTATTAATCAAATTGTTTTTTACTTTTAATTAATGACAACTCATTAATCAATGATATCAATCTTTCAATTTCGTGCAAAACGAAACTAATACTTTGAAACTAATATTACCTTATATTGAAGTAATCAAAAAAATCATTTCAATTTTTTTAGAATAAAAGATTAATTTTTTTATTTTATTAGTAATTGTTCTTTGCAACAATAATATCACAAAGTTTAATTTTTTGCAAAAAAAATATTTACTATTAAATCAAATTCATATTTATCTCATTATTTACTCAATATAAAATATCCACAATTTTGGTAATAATCTTGTTGTGGATCAATTTTTTCATAGTCTTGATTTCTGTCGCATAAAAAAGCTAAAAATTATACGAAAAAATGATCTAAAATTAACTCACTTTTTTGGGGTGTGCTATTTTCGGCATTTAAAAAATTTTGTTTACCAAAAAAAATTTACATAAATCAAACTTTTCTGTGGAATTTCGATTAATCTAACAGAATTGTCCTATAAATTCAAAAATTTTCTCGTAAAAAAATTTATTGACAAATTCCGTCATCATAAATGTATTTTAAGATTTTTATCTTCAGCAAAAACTTCCCGCTTTTAGACAAATAACTATTAACGTAATATCTATTTGCCCCAATTTTTTCATTAAGTAATTATAATTGCCTACTTTTTAACTCTTTACCAAGATTATTTTTTTTTTAATAACATAATAACACTTATCATTACTTGATAGCCTTATTTTTATCTGGCAATAAGGTTTCATTAGAAATAGTAATCAATTTTTTGGTTAATTAGGGTGATAAAAAGGAATTAAGAGTTAAGTGACGTAATGCGATAATGATTGATCGTAATAACAGTTTAAAAATTTGAACCGAGATATCGAGTGTCGTGATATTATATGAGATGAGCTGAGTACTTATATCAAAGTATGTGTGAGTATATTTATTATAAATACTGTCGGTGTTATCTGCATTTGAGCAAACAGTAGTGTATTAGTATAAGTATTAGTATTAGTGTTATATAGGATTGGATCGGAGTTAACCGCTATAAGTTTCAGTTATGAAACGGGGTATGTGTTACGAAACCAGAGGACGTAATATCACAAACGCGATGTAGGCGCAGTTAGAGTGTGTGCGCGCGCACACCATTACAGTGTTATACGCCAATCCAACTATTTACCGTTAGATTTTCTCTCCGGCGGCTCACGCTCCGCTGACTGTCACACTTATCTGTTCACGGCAATGGCCCTGGTTTTGTACTCTACATTACGATTTACACAGTATCCGGGATTCGTCTTGTGATCTGCTATATCAAACAAATAAATAACAAGCTCCAATTTAATACATTTTTTTTTTATTTTGCGTTATACACGCCCGTTTATATGCACTGATACATGTCATGCTGCTTAATGACTTTTCATCATTTAATTTCATTATTTTTATTATTATTATTATAATTTATATTCAAATAACTGGATTTTTTATTGATCTAATTTATTAACGTACAGTTAAATCGGGTAAATATGTATCTGATTTTGTTACAGTTAGACTTAATTAGCATTATGATTTCATGCAATTGATTTTTAAAGTTTGATTTTTTTTTTTTTTTTTTCAATTAAGACTGGGGCAATGATAATTAAATTAATTGCGAAAACTTCATTTTATTCAATTTTTACTTCAAATGAAGATAAATAAAGTCAAAACTCAAAATGGGTTTGAATAATTTAATGTCAGTTAATAAGTAATAAAAAAGCAGTCATCCAAAATTGTCTGCTTATTTAATTACATGTAATTATACACTGATAAAAAAATTGACTTGACTCAAGAGCCAAACTCTTGAACCAAAAATTCCATTTTGAAGAAAATGATTTTCTTGAGTCAAGAGAATAAATTCTTGACTCAAGAAAATTTTCTTAGACCAAGAATAATTTCTTAGCTCAACACTGATAGAAGGATATCTTAGTATTTAAGAAGATTTCTTTGTATTTAAGAAATCATTTCTTAAATATCATTTTTTAGTATTTAAAAAATATTTCTTAATATTTAAGAAATATTTCGTAGTATTTAAAAAATATATATATTTCTTAGTATTTAAGAAATATTTCTTAAATACAAAGAAATATTTTTTAAATACTAAGAAATGATTTCTTAAATACAAAGAAATCCTTCTATCAGTGAAGAATTTATTCTCGACTCAAGAAAATCATTTTCTTCAAAATGGAATTCTTGGTTCAAGAGTTTGACTCTTGAGTCAAGTCAATTTTTTTATCAGTGTAGTATTACAATCAATATAGAATAAAACTCAATTTAAGTTGCTATACTAAAGGGATTTTAGTATAGCAACTTAGGGAGGTTATCGTTAAATCGAATGACGTTACATAGAGTTTACACTGTAATATGTCAAACATATATGTGGCATATATTTACACAAAAAAAAATTTCGACGCATATTTTTGAATATATATATATGTATTTATAAATGTCAAAATATATTTTTCACATATATATTTTTCCATGCGTGAAAGCTAGACAATTTTCAGTTTTCTGATTATCGCATCTACGAAAAACTAAAAATTAATACAATGCCTTAATTATTAAGCTTATTACGATGAACATAAAAAACTTCTTTCTAGCACACGCAAAAAAGGAACATTAAGAACCAAGGTTTGTCGGTGGTTAAATTTTGGAAATTATTTTCCATTTTTACCAAAAATACTGCGGCAAATTAAAATTTTATCTGTTGCGCAGATATCTCAAACTAACAAATAACTAAACCATCGAATTAAATAAACTTATATTTTGAGTACATTTTGATAGTTTATGCATTATAAATTGGTCCTATCCCTTACGGGATTTAACCAATTGTAAAGCTTATATATCACATCAGATTAATCTTAAGAAGGAACACCACTTTTGACAGGAAAAATAAAGGAATTTGGGGATCGGATTTTTTTTATTTTATTAAAAGTACATTAAAGATTATTACCCTAAATTTTTATTAAAAAATATTTAATAATTACAAAGTTATTAACAATCTCGTAGAGCACTAGAAAAAATTTCCCCCTCCATGGTCGGTTCGATAACTCAAAAACGGATCATCTGAAAATAAAAACCCAAATTGCTTTTTAATCAGTAAGGATGTAGTTATCGTCGCACGTACGGAATTTTGATAATTTTAATTTTAAAAAAAATGGCGACTGATTGAAAATTTTCTCACTATTCTTACTGTTTTTTTTTTTTGTTTTAACCCGGCTAAAAAAATCTTAAAAATAAAAATTTTTCAAATTCCGTACGTGCGACGATAACTACATCTTTACTGATTAAAAAGCAATTTGTGTTTTTCTTTTCAGATGATCTGTTTTTGAGTTATCGAACCGACCGTGGAGGGGGGGAATTTTCTCCAGTACTCGACGAGATTGTTAATAACTTTGTAATAATTGAATATTTTTTAATAAAAATTTAGGGTAATAATCTTTAATGTACCCTTAACCTTCCGTTACTCGCGCTTTCTCTAGTGTCTCACTCGTACTCACACCAACTCTATTAGGTTAAGTAGTGTTGGGCGGCGAATCCCCGTATAGCGCGAGTAACGACGGGTTAATAAAATAAAAAAAAAAAAACCGATTCCCAAATTCCTTTATTTTCTCTGTCAAAAAAATTCCCAAAAATCACCTCTTTTTTTCGATCGTCACAATGGTGTTCCCCCTTAAACATACACTAAGCAACATAGATTAATGTTAGTTTTGATATTGTTTAAAACAATCAATGTTATTCACTGTAATTCATCATAATAAATTATAATGGATGGAAAGATATTGAGATAAAAATTATTATTTAAATTGGAACAATTATTCGATTTGTGACTTAACAAGTGAAAACTTAGGGCTATCATGCGCCTCCTATCTTTTGTCGCGAAACTATTCACTTAGCGCTTGCATATAAACCTTGAAATGAATCAACGTCAATAGCGTGGTTTTTTTATTCATGAATAAGTACAAATATCGTGTACGATACTAAAATTATTAAGAGCCTAAATTTTTACTTCTTGAACAAATTACACAGAAACAAACGTTATATCAATAGCTTTACATGTATCTTAAAATTTTTGTTGAAATTGAGTTTTATTTGATAAATTTCTGAAATATTTTGTTTAACAAAAAAATAGTTCAATTAAATTTTTTCTAATGAAAAAAATATGAATGATAAATAAGGAATAAATTAAAATCGTTTAATAATGCTTAAATGAATTATTTTTTCATGTTAATTAGCACGATGTATAATGATAATTCCAATGACATCAGATACAAGGTGAATTAGAAAATTATTGATACAACTGTTAACACATAACCGTGATATTGTTCTCGAGTATATATATTCAGTTCGATAAATCATAAAATCTTCCCTATTACACAATCAATTATCCCGAAGCTGTGTCTATAAATTGCAAGACTCTTTATGTAAATGTAATAATATATTATCTGACGAAATTGATTCATTTGTTATTACCATTAACGGTAAGTTGATAACAACATTTATTTATTAAAATTAAGGTTTTCACAATTAATTGATAAAAATATTCCGATTGATATATTTATATCCAATTAATGAGCTTCACTATGAATGAAATTTGAGTACGGTGTTATATAAAAGTATTAGGGGTGTGCGAATATTCGAGTTTACGAATTATTCGCCTCGAATTCGAATCGAATTATTCGATTCGATTTTCGAATCGAATATTCGAATGATACGAATAACTCGAATAGTTCGAATAATTCGAATAGTTCGTCTTCTGTCGATAAACTAACTTATTTTTGTGTAAAAATTAATTCGTTTTATTTTATTTGACTAAATGAAATCTTCATAATTATTTGATAGTAAAGTCTGCTTATTGTTTGTAATGAATATTTCTTGGTGTATTCGGACCCCCCACCTCGGGGCACCTCGCCATTTTGACATTTCTCCGGTAAAATTCGATTTTTTCAAAAATAAGATCTACAGACACGATGGATCAGACATTGAAGAAGTGTAAATATAGACTACATTTGGAAATTCTATAGCTTTACATCTAGCTAGAATTATTAATTTATTTTTCTCTAAACTTAAATAAATTAAGTCTATAACTATATTATATTATAGCAATATTTATATAGCCCACACGAATTTTTTATATATTTTATATATTCCACAAATATGAGAAATATCCCATAGGTATATAAAATATATGAAAAAAATCGTATGCATACTTAAATGAAAGGTCTCGACGAGCGTAATATTAGGATGAGCTCATATCTTGAAAAATGTCAATAATTAAGAAATGACGTTTAATTTTGTCTACTAAGGATATTTTTAACGATCTAAGCTCATGCTGGAGTTACACTTATCGAGACCTTTCATTTGAATACCCACACGAATTTTTCCATATATTTTATACGTATGATACATCTTATATTTGTAAAATATATATAATATATAAAAAATTTGTGTGCGTACTCAAAATAAAGGTCTCGATGAGCATAATATCAGGATGAGCTTATATCTTTAAAAATGTCAATAATTAAAGAATGACATTGTATTTTGTCTACTGATGATATTTTTAACGATATAAGCTCATCCTGAAGTTACGCTTATCGAGACCTTGCATTTGAATACCCACACGAATTTTTTTACATATTTTATATACATGTTACTTCATATTTGAGAATTATATAAAATATTTGAAAAATTCGTGTGCGTAGTCAAATGAAAGGTCTCGATTAGCTTAACTTTAGGATGAGCTTACACTTAAAAAAATGTCAATAATTAAGAAATGACGTTGTATTTTGTCCACTGATGATATTTTCAATTAAGTAAGCTCATATTTCACAAATATGAGAAATATCATATGTATAAAATCTTTTATTAAAAAGCTTATGCGACGTTTTCATTGTTGTCGCTTTTCATTGCTACATTTACACTCTTTCAATGTCTGATCCATCGTGTCGTAGATCTCATTTTTAAAAAAATTGAATTTTCCTGGAGAAATGTCAAAATGGTGAGGTGCCCCGAGGCGGGGGGTATGAATACACCAAGAAATATTTATTACAAATAATAAGCTGACTTTACCATCAAATAATTATGAAGACTTCATTTAGTCAAATGAAATAAAACGAATTAATTTTTACACAAAAATTAGTTAGTTTATTGACAGAAAACGACTGTTTGAATTATTTGAAATATTCGAATTATTCGAACTATTCGAATATTTGAATCGAATAGTACTATTCGATTCGATTCGATTCGAACACTATTCGCACACCCCTAAAAAATATGCATACATAAAGTGCATGATAAATTACTAAAATATTCAATGTATTCCGGGTATTGTGATAATTCAATGAAAAAGTTATTATTATAATATTTAAATTATCTTTATATTTATAAATTTAATTTTATTGGTAAATATGAATAAGGAAGATAGTAAATTTTAGAATTAATGCGATGAACGATCTGATAATGTACAGGCCAAAAATTAATTTTACACTTATATAAGAAGGTCAACTTCTAAAAGCCGCAATTTTTACACTTGAAAAAATAACATGCTTCTTGCGTAAGTTTAATCTATTCAAAATTTCCTCTTGGAATTATAAATTTTTGTTCAAGCTAGTGTGAGGGTCAACGAACTCACACTTGACCTTACATTTTATATTTATTCGAATCGCTTTGAATTTATTCTAACGGTACTTTTTTTATCACATATTGTGCAAAAGATACAATTTTTTTGATGTTATGTAAAAATATACCGACCCTTATCTTTCTGAAACTAGTGGTTGGTAAAAAATCGGCAAATTTGATCTAGAAATTTTCTATAGATAGAACAATATCTTAAGCTTACATTGACAAGTTTAAAAATACATAAAAAATATAATTTTACGAATTTTTATTTTTTTAAGGGGGTATTCTAGTCTAGAAGCATGAATTTCAGGTAATTATTTGAAGTGCCGTAAAAAAAAGGCAATCAATATTTTTACCATCCATTTTTTTATAAGTTATTTATTAACTTTACAAGAATACAGAAAAAAATAAAAAAATCAAAAAAGTTGAAAATTCAAAAAATTAGCAGCTGATGAAGTGAGGAGGGTCTCAAAAAATTGGCACGTGACCATGCCCACGATCCCAACCCTCCTAGCAATAGGAAATAAAAAAGATTATTAATCTAGAGTAAAGTCGCTATGGCATGAACTACGATCATCTTCAAATTTCAATTTTTACTATTTTTAAAAAATTCGAAAAAGTCAAAAAAAGTAGCACAAAAAATATTTTTTTTTTTCAGGCAGTCGCCATTTTGTGAAAAAATTATATTTCAACTTTTCCCTAGTTCATGCCATAGCGAAATTACTCTAGATTAACCCTTTAGAGTCAGAGGATCTTGAAACGTCTTTGCGTGAGAGTAGTGGGGGGAGCGCAAATCCATAGTAACACCCAAGAGTGGGGTTTCAAGGTCAGACTCTAAGGGGTTAATAATCTTTTTTATTTTTTTATATCCAATTGCTAGGAGGGTTGGAATCGTGGACATGGTCACGTGCTAATTTTTTGAGACCCCCCCCCCCACTTCATCAGCTGCTAATTTTTTGAATTTTCAACTTTTTTGATTTTTTGATTTTTTTCTGTATTCTTGTAAAGTTAATAAATAACATAAAAAAATGTATAGTAAAAATATTGATTGCCTTTTTTTTACAGCAATTCAAAAAATTACCTGAAATTCATGCTTCTAGACTAGAATACCCCCTTAATGTATATTCTTTTAAATTTATTACAAATAATAACCCGAATTTTGAATGCATAAAATTTACGCCAGCAGTGTAAATTTAGAATTTTGAAATTTTTCTATTTATTAAATAAACTCAGATTGTATTTTTTTTAAATTAAAATTTCAAAAATTAAGTTCTATAAAAATAGTTCAATCTGACTTTTAATTTTTTTCAAAAAATTAACACGAATTTTTGAAATTTATTCAAGACTTTTCACTCAATAAAAATTGTTAATAACAATATAAACAAATTTTATACGAGTCGCTGATTTACTCTTACATGAATAAAAATACATCTAATAATAAATACTTTTACCAAGTAATAAATAAATAAACCTTAACATTCGAAGTTTCCGCTAAAACAATAAAATTTTTTTCTCATAAAAATACAATGATCTAGTAATCCATTACCAGCTCTTTACAAACGATCTCTAATTCTTATAGATAATTTTTTCTCGTAATTTACTATTTACCATCAGTTTTAGCAATAAATTATTTATTATTACAAGAATTATCATTAATATTTATCAGCACTGGAGTATTATGTTGTATACATATATATTTGTTTTCTTTAAAAGTCAAAATCAAGAAAACTTTCTCGAACTAGCTGAGCAATAATAACGAGTCATTACTAATATAAGTACATTCAAGACTTCTCTCATCTTACCTCACTATACTCCCAGTAAGTTATTTTCTTGGTGACTTTCATCGACAGTAATAATTTCATCGCTCTCTGTAAGTTGTTTAGTTACATACATACTACGAAAGTAGCTTACCACTTTGTTTCATCAACAGTATAACTATTACTATACAGATATACCTTTCCCGCCTTCTATTACACCGATTTCCCTTGCGAAAGTTTGACCGTGACAGAGTCGCCATAATCTTTAATATCTTTCTAATATAATCTCTCTTATAATCTCGTATAGTTTTATTTGCAACAAGAATATATTTATGAAAATAAGTTAATAATAATATAAAAATCTATTTTATTTGCACACATGAATAATATGGATTCGAAAATAGAACATGATTTTTCATATGCTAATTTTTTTCCGTGTGTGTAAAAAAAAGTAAATTGATCATCTAATTTTTTTTTACAATTTTACAGTAATTTTATTTTTAATAAGAGAATACAATTTAAAAATTTTTAACCTGATTGATTTTTTCTGATAAGAAATTTTTTATTCTCTAAAAACTATTGAACATCTCAAACCACATCAAAATTGAACGATGTGGTCAACATTCAAATTTTTGCTAAAGAAAACATTTTTAAAGACTCGAGGCTCAAAAATTGTGGAAAGTTCCAGACATGATCTGCTGGGTCAAATTTTCTTAGTAATTTTTGATAGTAATAGTTATATGAGTGACAGTAGTAATGTAACGCGATGTAAATGAGTAGAGGATGTTAGAATAAATGCGGTAACGGAGAAAAGGGCGAGGTAGAGGGTAATGTAGGTCAGTAAATGTATAAACCAGCACTTTCTCCGGACAAGGAAAAGAGAGGGATGACGCGCCAGTAAGAGCTACTATTATATTAGTGTACTCGAAAACAGGCTTTTGCTTATGTATATATGTATATATTATATTGTATTATATTATATTATATTATATTGTATTATATAGTAAACGTTATATTACGGAGTCTTATGTTACTGTATATTATACTGTACTTATTGTAGTGGTAAATACAAGCGCAAATATATGTGGAGGATCCACTCGGATACTCTTAACGGTATACGGTCACCAAATATTTTTCTGATACGTAATTTATGTAATGATGGATGCATTTGTTATTGTTGTGACTTGTTACGTAGTGAATTGCAAGAAAAGTACAACTCAGGGGCAAGATTGATTGCTTTAATAACATTTTTTTATTAATTTTTAATATATTATAATCAAATATTAATCTAATTTAAAACTGACAATTCTGTTTTTGATGACAAAAATTATAATCGATGTACACGGAAAAAACAAGATGACACTGGATATCATCCCAGATTATACTGAGCGAAAAAAAATTTCAGATAGCAGCTAGTATAATCCAGATTACAATGAATATAATCCAGATATCACGCAGTATAATCTGGATTTTTTAGCTACATAGAAAAAAAAAATATTCTTGAATCAAGTATATAATTTTGAAAAACTTAATCTTCTTGATTTGAGTAAAAAAATTCTTAAACTAAGAAATTTTTACTTCGTTTAAGTAAATTTTACTTGATTCAAGAATTTTTCGTTTTCATTCAAGACATCAGGCTTGAAAAAAAATTTTTTTTTTACGCCAATAAAAAAGTCGTATTAAATAAAAATTGGTTTAGAAGTTGATTTGACTAAAACGAATGTCAGATGAGCTTCTTAGAAGAGACAAAAAATGATTTTTATCCTCTAACTTGATCCTTAGAAATTATTTCTCTTGTAAGGAGATAATTCAGCGATCATGCGCCCTCCGTCGGATATTTTCAATACTAACTACGGTCAAAAAATTACATATGGACATATCAAGTCAGAAATGTTCTAATATGGCCCGATATGCCTATATGTATAATATATATGACCAGATACGGCTAATTCTAATATCAAGCCGTATTAGAAAACTTTTTGATGGAAAAATAAAAATTTTATATTTTTAAATGCAATTTTTTCAGTGAGGATAGTACTACATTGTGTCAACTGCTTCTTTTCGGCTCAACAAATCCTTCTTGTTTCCCTAAAACAAATTGATTTTTTAGTCATAAAAAGTTTAAATTAACAAAAGTTCAAATTACCAAAGTTTAAATTATCAAAGTAGAAATTAACCAGAGTTCAATGAAGCAAGTTCAAATTTCAGAGTTCATGTGGTTGACTACTGCCGGGAAAAGTTTAACCCTGTAATTTAAATACAAAATTATGTATGCATGTATGTATCTTTCATTAAAATGAATAGAAATTAGAGAAAAAAACTTGCATCGATAAGCATCTCCTCGAAATTCTCACCTATTATGAACGAAATTGAACAATTAATATTCGGTGTCATTTGGGTAAATTTCGACACTACTGTGTTTCTTTTTTGAAATGCTCAGTTGATGAACGATTCAAAAGATTAAAATTAAATTGTTAAGAGCGGGAGGTCAGTCACCCGACATAATATAAGCTAACGCTACATTAGAACATTTAAATCACCTCAAATTATTTATTATTCTTTATACATGAAACATAAAAGAATGAGAGAATAATAGTAACTACAGTAGATTTCCTCGATTTTTCTAATACATTAACCTTTTTTATTGATCTGATGGAAGTTTTTGTTTGTCATATTAAGCAATTTCAACTCATTCAGCCCGCGTTCGTACTTCAAGAATAAACTTCATTTTTTATTACATTGTACTCCAGACAGTAATTGTACTAATATAACCTTTTATCATTGGCGTCAACTCTGAACTTTTGTATTATGCCCGGAAATTTTTTAAACAATAAATTACTTTTATATATAAATCCTAAATTAAAAAAAAGACCATTCGGCAGCCGCAATGGAAGAAGATTTCATGGTGAATTCAACAACTATGAGAATCGTAAACACATCTGTGTATTTTAATCACATCGTAAAAATACCAAATTAACAAGTGTACATCTAAAATCATTAGTAATCAATGAACACCTCAATTTTGATCGCTGTATATTTCAATATATCTAAAATAATCATTTCTAAAACGAATGAAGGAGTAAAATTCCATTAAATAAACAGATAATAGGTCATTTTTGGTTTAGACCGATGGTTGAATATGCAAATTAAAGCTTATTCATTAAGCTTTCAGATGTAATTTACAAAAATTTTAGAAAATATTGCATTCAATAGTTATGTCGCAAAGAAACAGTATAAGTATCAATTTTTGAGAATTTTGAAAAGTTCAAATTGTTATTCTAAACTATTTAATTTAGAAAAAAAATAAGTATGCAAATTACAGCAACTTACCGAAATTTGATAGGATATCACGTTCGATTGTTATTGCACGTAAAAATAGTAAAGTAAAAATTTTTGCGATTTAAAAAATTTTTGGATTGTTATCAATTTCTATGAAATCTACTAAAAATTAGCTGCTAATATTCTCGGGTCAAAAAAAATTTCTTATATTTCTTCCTATGCCTTAATGTAACTCGTAACATAAATTTTAGAAAAAATTGAAAAATTTTTTTTAACTTCTCATTAATAACTTTTTATTTTTCATAAATCCAAAAGCTTTATCATTCTTTCACATCTATGCATCCGAACTACCAATTGACAATTAAAAAATTTTTCAATAATTAATTTATATCTTTAATAAAAACTCATTAACAATGACAGTGCCAAAAATAAAATAAAATCCTCTCAGTCAAAGTAAATCTCCAACAATACTTTATTGCAACGAAAAGTATCCTTATGACACCCACCTACTGCGATCTCTTTACCGCTATCCACCGTACATACTTTTATAACAATGAATGCATACATGCGTCATACACAATTGGAAATGTCTCTGACCTACTATCTATATGACGTTTTATAGTCTTTTGTGTTTGGTGTTATATCAAGTCACGCGATGTCTTGGGAGCAGAGAAATTTTACCTACGTCACATATTCTTATCCTTACTCATTCCCATTACACATTGCAGATGAGTGTAGTTAATTATTAAATATATTACATGTTAACTTATTAATTCATATTCAAATAAATAAATTGAATAATAACATCATAATAAAAATATTAAAAATCTAATAAAACTTTTATGTCAGACATTTTAATTATATATTTTGATTGCTTTCGATGAATTGTGGCAGAAAATTGTCCGCGTATTTTATGGTGATCAAAGGGATAAAAATAATATTCAAATTATATGCTAACTCAATCTGATAGTTATAGTTACGTTACAAGTTGTTTTATTTTTATATTTTACCATTATAGAATACATATTAGACACCCACAAATTGGTTTTACCGCTACGCGGTGGGCGACATCGCGACGTCTGACCCACAAACTCGCCGGCACACTTGCTTCTTTTATTGTTCTCTAAATTATGTCACTAAGGACAATGCAGAGACCCGTGGTTGAGTGAGGAGAGGTGAGCTGACTTTTTAGTCCGATGAGCAATCGGCGAGCTTTTTCAGGTCAACCTTTTTGTTTTTTTTTTGTTCCGGGTTCGAATTTTAGACGGTCAATTTGCTTTCTGCAGAATTGTATATAAAATGGCAAGCTTATGGTTTACAACTCCGAATGGAGACGGGGATATTTATAAATTATGCCAGACATTGATCTTTTATTAGGATTTCAAACAATTTCAGTTTGAATTACATCTGATGGTTTGTGTCATAATAGTGGATCAAGTTGAGTGACTTGGGATTATAAAAAAATTTTATTGATAACTGTTTGGGTTATTTTGAATTTTTTAAGCTATCTTTATCATATATATTAATATCTATTTGTATATATTCGGTTGTATATAAGATGGATTAATTATAAATACATTTTTTCTTGAAAGTGAAAAGATTGAAAAAAAAATGAAAATTGATTTTCCTATACAAAATAATCGCCAAAATTTTAAAATTTTAATGAAGGTATGACAAAATTAAGGAAATTCTATAAAGTAAAAATTTATTTAAATAGTATCAATTTCTGATGAAAAATTTTTCTTAACTACTCTAATTTTAAGCTGTCAAAAAAATTTGATCAGAGAGATGTTAAATTTATAAATCATAATGAATCGAAAACTAGCTAAAAATATAAATTTAAGAATCATTCTAATTTCAAACAAAAAAATGATTTTTTTTTTAATTTTATAAACGACCTAATATAGCTATATATAATGATGAAAAAAATTCATTATAATTTTCTGACTTATTATTTTTCTCTTAAAAAAAAAAAATTATTTTCATTTTAGAACTTAGAATCTTAAACTTAACTCTTTTTTGAGGAGATATATCAGAGATTATAAGTCTTCTGTCGGAGATTTTCAGCACTAACTTTGGTCGTAAAATTATCAACGATCATATATGACCATATCAGCCAACATATGAGCATATCAGGACTTTCAAATGATATAAGAATTTATCGAATCGTATATGGAAATATCAGACCACATCCGAAAATTCATTCACGAGTCTTCAATACTTAAAGTAATTATTAGTATTTTTATTTAAATTTCTTATAAACAATATTAATTTATTATCACTGGTAGAAGTTTTCGTTTCATTTTTTCCCAAATATATTTTTTCATCTGCAAAAAAAAATTTGATTTCTCTACCTTGATTACTAGCAACAAACTTAAAAATTAGATTTCAAATTAGCTACTAAACAACTTCAATGAAATATGAAAACTCGAATTTCGTCAATCCATCAGATAACCCGTGCAAAAAAAATTCTGATTCGAAATGAATTTAAGATTGAAATTCATATTTTGACACAAATATGAATTATTTTTGAGATCACAGACTTGAAAATATTTAAAGACTTAAAAATATTTAGGATTAATTTTATTTATAAATTATTCTTAAGTCTTTATTAAAATTCTGAAGCATCTACAAGCATCTACAAATAAATTTCAAATTTGGATTGATCTCAAAACTAATTCATATTTGTGTCAAAATATGAATATCAATCTTAAAATCATTTTGAATCAGAACTTTTTTTTGAATGGGAACTTATCGCTTCAATGATGTAACACTTAACGTCTAAAATAATTAGAAGTAACCGTTAATTTTCAGATGAATAATTTTGAAATTTCATTAATTACAATTGCAATTAATTAAAATAACGATCAAAAAATAAGGAATAGCTCTGATGGCATTGAAATGCGAGTAACGTTAATTCGGCATAAAATTGCTCCACCTATTACCGTCAAATACAATACAATAATCCGAGTTAAAAGTGAGTTATGAAATAACGCTACAACACACACACACACACACACACACACACACACACACACACACACACACACACACACACACACACACACACATCAGCTAACACAAATGTCTAAAAATCCACAAAATAGATTGATCACGTTTTTTGGGTTAACACAATTTTTCTCTTCAAATACGAGAGGACATTGAACCTCAACTTAAATTCGAGGTCGTGATCAAGAGAGAGGTAAGGTAAGGAAAGGTAAGGCTAATAGTTTAAACCGCTGGTAAACGCTCCCTACCACAATTATATATTATATATAAATACATAAATAAAAACACACGTATATGGATGTAATAAGAATAAGTGTAATAATGTAATAGTGCTGTGTGTTGTGTGTTGTACAAGTAATGATAAAACTAGTTATGTACTTTCTCCAGTCAACAGTCAACATTGTAATTTCTTCCGTTTCCCGTCACTCTTCCCACTAATTTGTTATAAATACATAATAATTATTTTAATAAATTTATTAATTACACTATTATATGCACACATCTAATTTGATGTCAATAATGATGATGATAATGTTAATGATAATGATAATGGTAGGTGTAATTATGAAATTTTTTTATTTTCTCTCCTTATTAGCCGTCACGGGTTGAATAAAAGTTGAGGTGAGCTAGCGCTAATGAAAAAACGAGTATTACTATTAATACAAATGCACATATGTATATACAAGGAATATATTAGATAATTCTCACGGTGGCTTTCTCGGCATCGCCACGGATTGTAGTTTAGTTTTAGTGGAAACTGCATCATGGTAATATAAGTTTAACAAGACGTCTTATACTTATACTTAACTGTGTCCTTATTCTTTTAGCATTGTAATTCCAGTACTTATCAGTGCACGCAAGGTGAAAGCGACCTCGACCGTTGCGAATAACTGACAATGCATTTAATAACAACAACTACACAACATTTGCTTAAATATCTACTATCCACTTTCCCCCTTGTTTTACACTTTATTTTCCATTGTTTATTATCCAATTTAACTAATGCAACAACGGAAGTATTAACTGCTCCGAGAATAATAGCTCAGGATAAATACATTACTGATTTATTTCATTTTTTTGCGCGATCTTTTTTTTTATTTACAGATTTTTAGGTTTCATTATTATTTGTCATTAGTAAAAGAGTTATCACTAGGGCCGAGAATTTGAAAACTAAATTCTCGGCCCTAGTTATCACTTATTTGTTTTATATTTATTTGGAAATTTTTAGTACACTGACAAATAACTTGATTCAAAAGAACAATTCTTGAGCCAACAAGTTTATTTTTAAGAGTTTCATTGTCTTCAATCAAGACGAAAAATTTTTGAATCTAATAAAATTTACTTGAACAAAAAAAAATTTCTTAGTTTAAAAATTTTGTCACTTAAATCGAGACGATTAGGCTTCCCAAAAATTTTCTTGTTCAAAACTTGAGTTGTAAGCAACAAACTTCAAATCATAGTGATTATTTTAGTTATAAAAGAGATAATATAATTATTGAATCGACTGTCTTATACAATAGAAGAAAGCATTTGAATTTGGGATGAATGTTTACGATGGATTTCGATAGGAAGGTCAATGCACTCAATAATTAATTACTCAAAGGAAATTTGAATTATATTATTGTATAATATTCAACTCTCGTATAGAAAATTTTAAGAAAAAAATATTTTCTCAAAAATTTCATTCTTGTTTCAGAATATTTTACTCTCTAAATTCAAGAAATTATTCATCTTAAAACACCAAATTATAGCACATAAATGAAAAAAGCAAAAAATTTTCCAAAAATTTCAATTTCATACGAAGCATTGTATTTTATTTTTTTTTTAATAAAAACTGATTTTTTTGTAAAAAAAATCATTTTTTTTATTAAGATAGAGATAACGCTTGGTACAAAATAATACTGACTTATTTAAAGTACAAAAAAAAATTATGATATTTTTCAAAAATAGTTGAAGCAAAAATATAATAGCTATCTACTAAAGAGACAGAAGTTTTAATCCAAGATTTTAAAAACTAAGAGAAGAAATTCTTGAAACAAAACAGTCGATTTTTTTTGATCAATTTTATTGTTTCAAGATTATTCTCTCAATAAAATTCGTGTTTTATAAAAATAATAATTTTTTTCGTATTCATAAAACTATTCTACCCCACGTCATAACATTATTCAAAATATTATCCTATTTAATTAACGAGAGAGTTAATAAAAGAATAATGATTTACAATTTTTATTTAAAAAGTGATTGTAAACAATTGAGATACAGCGATTGGATAGTGAAATGAGGATAGTTACTCTACTCAGACAGATTGAAACAAAAAACAGGCCACGCGATTAGAAAGGTCCAGTAATATTGCTCTGATGAGAATTAAAAGTAGGACTCTCTCTGATGCTAAAGCGCTGCTCGCCCATCTCTACTTGACCTTCTTTAATTTTTACCTTTCTCAACTGTCTCACGATCTAAAAACCATTTTTTACATAACCGTCTGATTTCTATTAAATATTTATCGTAATTCTACTTAAATAAATAATTATTATTTATAAACTTATAATTACTCAACGTTTCACACGATATATAACTAAATTCAAATCGTTACTTATTTTTTCAAATTTATATCTAAATATTTACAGCAATAAAAATAATTTAACTTTCTCATTTTATTAAATCGAAAAACAATAATTATCGAAAAACATTATTATAATTATGTTCATAATCGTTAATGTCAACTTCATTTGTATCGTTTTCTTATAATAATAATAATGATAATAATAATAATAATAATTATAGCGGTGCTTGCTACGTGGCCTCCAAGCGGCGCATCGCGGGAAACGCAGACCATAACACCAGGTCTGTAGGCGAACGACGTAGCCGATGCAGTGGGCCAACTACCCACTGCATTGAAATACTGAGTTACAACAAGACGTAATCTCAGAAGTGCTCTCCACAACCGGTCCTTTTCGGATGAGGACCATTCATCAGGTGGGAGGAGCACGCCGGACCCGATGAACGATGACAACCCTGGCGCTTTAAGGACTTACTTTAAGTGGACGGAGGAACTACGAGTCGACCTCTTGGTGTGCTACCAACGTAGCGAGCCGGGGGTGAGCGGTTATATGGCCCGGATGCACACTCTTTGGAGTGATATGCATCCGGAACTAGAACATTTTACGCCTAAACACCTGCGTAATTATGCCGCTTATCTTCGGCGTAATAGAAGATCGCTTGTGCCGGATAGAAGGCAGTCTAATAGACTTTCCTTTCCGGCGCAATTACACCAAGAGCGACGCCGTTCCTTCTTGGATGACAACAATCCCTTTATAGGACGGCAAGTAAGTATATCTAAAAAGATAACTTACTCCCAACAACAGCTAGAAGCGGTAAATGAAGATCTCCGTGCAAACATCCTGGAGAATTCCACCCTGCTCACTGTGAGCCAGGTTGTGTATGATGCAGCAGTTTCGGCTTTCCGAGAGAGAGACATTGTCTCTCGATCGAGGCAAGGTTGAGACAACGCATCTCACAACTTGGACTCAAAATTGACAGATCCCGGAAACAGGTCTCCCGCATTCAGTGTGTGATTGAGTTTGAAACAACTCAAAGAGCATACACGCCCCGAATTCGGCGCATTGCTGCTGAACTTCGGTGGCGTCATCACACTGAATAAGAGTACTCTTCTTGTTATCAAGGAAGAGTCTCTCAATAAATTGCGGGCTCTAGTGACTGCCAAAAAGTCACTAGAGAAACGGCTGAAGCGGTTGGTCGACAACTCGTTGTTTCGATCCAGCCCTTCACGCTTTCTGACACCAAAGACCGATGTTACCGGGAATTATCCAACACCTGAGCGGGTGGAAGCTTTTGGACTGAGTTGTATGGAGATCAACCAAACGTTAACGCCAATACTCCAGCTCTGCACGACTTTAAAGCATTCTGTCGGGAACACCGTAGACAGAATGCTGATGAAGAGAGCCCTGCAGTAAGTGTGAATGAAGTTCGTTCAGCTCTAAATGGCAGCAAAATTGGGCTGCCCCAGGACCAGATGGCATAAATGTCTTTTGGTGGAAGAAGTTTACTTCTACCCACCTCCATCTGGCCCGTATATTTACATCGTACATTAGAGCTGACGAACCGATTCCAGACTGGCTCGTGGAAGGGCGAACCGTACTGATACCAAAAAAGGTGACTTGTCTGACCCAAAGAATTACAGGCCTCTCACCTGCTTGAATGCGGTTTATAAAATTTTTACAAAAATTTTAAACAACCGTATTTTTGCAGGAGATAGAACCTGTATGGCAACAGATATATGAACAGCGTGGCAGCAAAGAGGCCTGTCAGGTTGCAAAGAGAACTTGATAGTTGATCGATGTGTCACACAAGATGCGATCTACTATCAACGCAACCTGTCAATGGCCTGGATCGACTATCGCAAGGCATTTGACTCAACTTCTCATGAGTTGATTTTATATCTCCTCAAATGCCTGGGGGTCAATCCTGAAATAGTGGAATGCATTCGGCGTACAATGCAGCTCTGGCGAACGCGTTTTCACATTGGAAGTGGAAACGCATTGCACATAACCGGAGTTGTAGAGTACAAACGAGGGGTCTTCCAAGGTGATTCCTTAAGCCCTCTGCTGTTTTGCATCTCACTGCTGCCTATATCTGTTGCTCTCCGTAAAACTCGTGGGTACTCTGTGGGGCCTCCGGGTGATCGAAAATACTCGATTACCCATCTGCTTTACATAGATGATCTGAAGCTATATAGTGCTAATGAAGATCATCTACAGGCGGCTCTTAACATCGTAGCAGAGTACACGCGGGATGTCGGAATGTCTTTTGGGTTGGACAAGTGTGCGGTCGTACATCTGGCGAGGGGTAAGTGCTCTGATACGAGTGATGATGTCGAGTTGGTAGATGGGAGCATCTTAAGACAATTAGATGCCGGAGAGTTGTATAGATATCTAGGAATGGAAGAGCACCGCATGCATGCGGTCTCCGAAGTCCAAGCAACTCTCCGTAGCGAGTATGTTAGGAGACTCCGGAAAATTTGGTCCTCCGAACTTTCCGGTAAAAATAAAGTCTCCGCTACTAACACGCTCGCTGTCCCAGTCTTACTATACTCTTTCGGTGTCTTAAAATGGGCCCGAAAAGATCTGCGAGATCTCGACATCAAAACCCGTAAGACTATCAACATGAACCGGAGCATGCACCCCAATTCATCAGTCGCCAGATTATACCTCTCCCGGTCCATCGGTGGGAGAGGTCTGCAGAGTTTGGAGCGGCTGCATGATCGTTTGGTCCTGGGTTTAACACACGAAGTTGTCAATTTCACTGCAGACGAGGATGACTTTCTTATGCAAATTGTTCATAAACATGAGAATGCGCATAAGGGGTCGTTCTTGTATAAGGCAGCTATATATGCAGCAAGAACCCTTGGTCTTGGAG